>NC_051065.1:90683432-90890432 GCF_004664715.2 Peromyscus leucopus
TTGAAAATTTAGCTAGAAAGAGAAAGCATTTCTAAATAGGCTTAAAATTATAGGATACAGTTGCAAGCCAGCAGGCTAGACTCTGACTGACCTGACCTCGCCCCCCCCCATCTAACCCTGTAATCTACAAGACCCACTCTATCTCCAAAGCCACCCATGCCCTGAGACTGCAGCTGCTCACTGAGACACACTCCACCAGCTCTGACTCAACTAAGAAGTGAGTGACTGTTCTCCTAGCCAGTCATCCAGCCTCTATCCCCTAGGCCCAAGGCCACAACCCATGTCCTTGCTACATTGTAGCACCAGTTGCAGGCCAGCAGTCAAGACTCTTGTGGGAAGGCCTTCCCACCAACATTACCCATTAGACCCTATAATCTACAAGTCCTCCAAACTTACCCATGTAGTAAGAAGTTTCTCCAGTCCTGCCTGACCCCATGGTTGGCATGAATCTCTTCCACCCTTGTCCTGCAGCCTCTTAGTCTTAAGTAAATACCATAGAGACCTATATTATTTACAAACCATATGGCTGTGGGTCAGGCTTCTTGTTAGCTCTTATAACTTAACTCAACCCATTTCTATTAAATCACAAGTTGCCATGTAGCCATGGCACTATAAGTTTGCTGGCATCTTATTGCTCCTTGGGTGGTGGGTTGGCCTCTCCTCCAATGCTGCATTTCTTTTCTTCATATTTTTGCTTGGATTTCCTGCCTGCTTCTTAAGCTTCCTTGCATAGACTAAAACAGCTTTATTTATTAACTAATGGGAGCAATTCATATTTGCAGCACACAGAAAAATATTCCACAGTACACCCATCCCCCTGAACCCCAGAAGCTCCCTGAGATACAAACACTACCAGTGCTGATTGGACCAAGAGTGGCTCCCTGAGACACAGACACCTTTTGCGCCAATTAGAGGAAGAGATAGGTAGACACCAGTGGAAGAATACATTCAACAACATAAAGAGCAATATGGCACTACCAGAACCTATTGATTCTAGTACAGCAAGATCTGTACATCCCAATGTGGAAGAAGCAGAAGAAAATGGCCTTAAAAATGTCTTTATGGAGATGATAGAAGCCTTTAAAAGGAAATGAAAAATTCCCTTAAAGAAATTGAGGAAAAGACAGACAAAATTAGGAAGAAATCAATAAATCCCTTAAAGAAAGTCAGGAAGACCAAGAAAAATCAATCAAACAAGTGAAGGAAACAGTTCAATACTGAAAATTGAAATAGAAGAAATAAAGAAGATGTAAAACAAAGGAATGCTGGAAATGGAAAATCTGAGTAAATGAACAGGAACTACAGATGCAAGCATAGCCAACAGAATATAAGAGGTGGAAAAGAGAATCCTGGTGTTGAAGACACAATAGAGGAAATAGTTTCATCAGTCAATGAAAACATTAAAGCCAACAAAGTCATAAAACAAAACATCCAGGAAATCTGGTACACCATGAAAAGACCAAAACTAAGAATAATAAAGATAGAAGAAAGAGAAGAATACCAGTTCAAAGGCACAGAAAGTATATTCAAAATCCTAGAAGAAAACTTTCACAACCTAAGGAAGAAAATGACTATGAAGGTACAAAAAACTTATAGAACATCAAACAGACTGGATGCCCTCCCCCAAAAAAAAACTACCCTCACCACATGATAATCAAAACACTAAACATATAGAATAAAGAAAGAATATTAAGAGAAACAAAGAAAAAAGTCCAAATAATATAAAAAGGTAGAACCATCAAAATAACACCTGACTTCTCAATGGAGATTTTGAAAGCCAGAAGGTCCTGAACAGATGGTTTACAGACACTAAGAGACCATGGATGCCAGCCCAGACTATTATACCTAGCAAAAATTTCAATCACTATAGATTTAGAAAACAAGATATTCCATTACAAAATCAAATTTAAACAATACCTAAACACTGCTGTGGATAATCTGTATGCTGTGAATGTGTTGCTGTGTTTGGTTAATAAATAAAGTGCTGAATGTCGAATAGCCAGGCAGGAAGTATAGGCAGGACAAAGAGAGAGGAGAATTCTGGGAAATGGAGGGCTGAGTCAGGAGATGCTACCAGCCACTGCTGCCATGAGAAGTAAGCTGTAAGGATACCAGTAAGCCACAAGCCATGTGTCAAGTTATAGATTTATAGAAATGGGTTAATTTAAGATATAAGAACTAGATAGCAAGAAGTCTGTCATGGCCATACAGTTTATAAGGAATATACATCTCTGTGTGTTTATTTGGATCTGAGTGGCTACAGGCCCGGGTGGGACTGGAGATAACTCTAGCAACAAACCACAAATCCAGCCCTACAGAAAGCACTAGAAGGAAAAATTCAAACTAAGCAAGTCTGAAGCACCCATGAAAACACAGGCAGTAGAAAATCCCACACTAACAAATCCCAAAGGAGGAAAAGCACACACACTACCTCCAAACAATAACAGCAATTAACAATCACTGGTCATTAATATCCCTTAATATCAATGGACTAGATTTACCTATAAAAAGACATAGGCTAACAGAATGGAAACAAAAACAGGATCCATCCTTCTGCTGCATACAAGAAACACATCTCAACTTCAAATACAGACACTACCTCATAGTAAAGGATTGGGAAAAGTCTTTCCAATCAGATGGACTTAAGAAGCAAGCTGGTGTAGCTATCCTAGTATCTAACAAATGAGATTTCAAACCAAAATTAATCAAAAGATACTGAGGAGGACATTACATATTCATCACAGGAAAAATCCATCAAGATGAAGTCTCAATTCTGAATATTTATGGCCCAAATACAAGGGCACCCACATATGTAAAAGAAAAAATACTACTAAAGGTTTAATCACACATCAAATCCAACACACTAATAGTGGGAAACTTCAACACTCCATGGACAGGTCTGCCAGACAGAAACTTGACAGAGAAATAAGGGAACTAATAGATGTCATGACTCAAATGAACTTAATAGACATCTCCAGAACATCCTACCCAAACACAAAAGAATATACCTTCTTCTCAGTACCCCATGGAAACATCCCTAAGATTGACCACATACTGGGTCACAAAGCAAATCTCAACAGATACAAAAAAAAAAAATTGGAATAACCTCCTGTATTTTATGGGACCACCATGGTTTAAAGTTAGAATTCAACAATAACATAAATTACAGGAAACTGACAAATTCATTAAACTTAAATAATGATCAACTGAATGACCACTCGATGGAAAAGGAAGAAATAAAGAAATTAAAGAATTCGTAGAATTCAATAAAAAATGAATGTACAATATACCCAAACTTTTTAGACACTAAGAAAGCAGTATTAAGAGGAAAGTTTGAAGCTCTAAATGTCCACATAAAGAAGTTGGAGAAATCTCACACTAGTGACTTAACAGCACACCTGAAAACTCTAGAATTAAAAAAAAAAAGCAAACTCACCCAGAAGGAGTAGATGCCAGAAAATAATCAAAATGAGAGCTTAAATTAATAAAATAGAAACAAAGAGAACAGTACAAAAAATCAAGGAAGAGTTGGTTCTTTGAGAAAATCAACTAACTAATCCAAACAAACCAAAAGGCAGACATACAATATCCAAATTAACAAATCAGAAATGAAAAGGGAGATATAACAAGAGACAATGAGGAAATCCAAAGGGTCATCAGGTCACACTTCAAAAATGTGTACTCCAAAATACTGAAAAGTATAAAAGGAATGGACAGTGTTTTGGAAAGGTACCACATACCAAAATTAAATCAAGACTAGATAAACAATTTAAATAGACCTACAATATAAATAAAAGCAGTCATTAAAAGCCTCTTAGGTTAAAAAAAAAGCCCAGTGCCAGATGGTTTCAGTGCAGAATTATACCAGAATTTTAAAGAAGAACTGATACCAATCCTCCTCAAATTTTTCCACCCAATAGAAACAGAAGGAACATTTCCAAACTCTTTCTATGAAGCTATATTTACTGTGATACACATACTATACAAAGATGCAACAAAGAAAGAGAATTACATACCAATCTCCCTCATTAACATTGATGGAAAAATTATCAATAAAATACTGCCAAAATGAATCGAAGAACACATCAAAAAAATCATCCCCCATGATCAAGTAGGCTTTATCCCAGAGATGCAGGGAGGGTTCAACATATGAAAATCTGTCAATGTAATCAGTCATATAACCAAACTGAAAGAAAAAAAAAACACATGATCATTTCACTAGATGCTGGAAAAGCTTTTGAGAAAATCCAACACCCTTTCATGATAAAGGTCTTGGAGAGATCAGAAACACAAGGAACATACCTAAACATAATAAAGGCAATTTACAGAAAGCTGACAGCCAACATCAAATTAAATTTAGAGACACTCAAAATGATTCCACTAAAATCAGGAAGAAGACAAAGCTGTCCAAACTCCCAGATCTATTCAATATAGTGCTCAAAGTTCTAGCTAGAGCAATAAGGCAACAAGTGGATACAATTTGGAAAGGAAGAAGTCAAACTTTTGCTATTTCCAGATGATAAGTAACCACCAAAATTCTACCAGGGAACTCCTCCAACTGATAAAGACCATCAGTAATGGGGTGGAATAAAAAAATTAATTCAAAGAAATCTGTGGCTCTTTGATATACAAAGGATAATCAGAGTAAGAAATAAATCAGAGAAACATCACCCTTTACAATAGCCACAATAATATAAAATACCTCGGGGTAACTCTAAGCAAACAAGTGAACTACCTGTATGACAAGAACTCTTCTTTGGAGAAGAAAACTGAAGAAGATTAAAGAAAATAGAAAGATTTTCCATGCTCATGGATAGGAAGATCCAACATAACAAAAAAATGGGAATCACACTAAAAGAACTTATGGATTCAATGCAATACACATCAAAATTCCAACATAATTCTTCACAGACTTCAAAATAATAATGCTCAACTTCATATGGAAAAACAAAAACCCTAGGATAGCTAAAACAATCTTTTACAATAAAGCAACTTCCAGAGTCCTCACCATCAATGACTTCAGGTTCTATTATAGAGCTATAATAATAAACACATCTTGGTATTGGCATAAAAAGTGACATGTGGACCAATGGAATTGAATTGAAGACCCTGATATTATTCATACACATATGAACACCCGATTTTTTGTCAAAAAAGCCAAAACTGTACAATGGAAAAAAGAAAGCATCTTTAACAAATGGGGCTGGCATAACTAGATGTCAACATGCATAAGATTGCAAATATATCCATATCTATATCTGTGCACAAAACTTAAGTCCAAGTGAATCAAAGACCCCAGCATAAATCCAGCTAAACTGAACCTGATCGAACAAAAAGTAGGGAGTATCCTTGAATTTATTGGCATAAGAGATCACTTTCTAAATATAACACCAGTAGCACAGACACTGAGAGCAACAATTAATAAATGGGACCTCCTAAAACTGAGAAGCTTCTGTAAGGCAAAGGACATGGTCAATAAGACAAAACAGCATACAGAATGGGAAAAGATCTTCACCAACCCCACATCTGACAGAGGACTGATCTTCAAAAGACCTGAAGAACTGAAGAAACTAGACATCAAAATACTGAACAGTCCAATTAAAAAATGGGCTACAGCACTAAACAGAGAATTCTCAAGAGAAAAATCTCAAAAACCTGAAAGACATTTAAGGAATTTTTCAATATCCTTAGTCATCAGGGAAATGCAAATAAAATGACTCTGAGATACCATCTTATACCTCTCAGAATGACTAAGATCAAAAACACTGATGATACTTTATGTTGAAGAGAATGTATAGCAAGGGGAACACTTTTCCACTGTTGGTTTGAGTGCAAACTTGTACAGCTACTTTGGAAATCAGTATGGCAGTTTCTCAGAAAATTGGGAATTAATCTACCTCAAGACCCAATGATACAACTCTTTGGCATATATCTAAGGAATACTCAATCATACCCCAAGGACACTTACTCAACTATGCTCATAGCAGCATTATTCATAATTACCAGAACCTGGAAACAACCTAGATGCCCCCAACCTGATTATATGAGCATGAGGGGCAAGATCATGGTGGGCACATCTACAGAGACAACTGAACCAAGCTTGTAAGAACTCATGAACTTTAGCCTGACAGTGTGGAACCTGTATAGAACCAGACTAAGCACTCTGCATAATGGAGACAGTTGTGTAGCTTGGTCTGTTTGAGGAGCCTCTGGAAGTGGGATCAGGATCTGTCTCTGGTGCATGAGCTGGCTTTTTGGATCCCATTAGCTATGGTCAGAGGCCATGCTCACCATTGATGCAGTGAGGGTGCCGTGGGATGGTCTATATGTCAAATTGCTCTGACTGGTCAATAAATAAAACACTGATTGGCCAGTGGCCAGGCAGGAAGTAGGTGGGACAAGGAGAGAGGAGAATTCTGGGAAGCGGAAGGCTGAGGCAGAGGAGACACTGCCAGCCGCCTCCACGACCAGCAGCATGTGAAGATGCCGGTAAGCCACCAGCTATGAGGCAAGGTATAGATTTATGGAAATGGATTAATTTAAGCTATAAGAACAGTTAGCAAGAAGCCTGCCACGGCCATACAGTTTGTATGCAATATAAGTCTCTGTGTTTACTTGGTTGGGTCTGAGCGGCTGTGGGACTGGCGGGTGAGAGAGATTTGTCCTGACTGTGGGCAAGGCAGGAAAACTCTTGCTACAGTGGGGAGTGTCTTGATCCTAACTCAATTGAGTGTACCAGGCTTTGCTGGCTCCCCATGGGAGTCCTTACCTTTTTGGAGCAGGGGATGGAGGATGGGTGGGGAGGAGGCATAGAGGAGCAGGAGGACAGATGAGAGGGGGATCTGTGGTTGGTATATAAAACGAATTTAAAAAATTTAATAAACACAATGTAAAAAAAATAATAGAATACTAGGTGTCTTACCAAAAAACTAAATATACAGAAAGAAGATCTCTAATGGTGGAATCAGAGAAACCTGAAAAGATTGAGAATTCTCATAATCATGTTTCAATTAAGAAACTTTGTTATTATTTGTAGATAATTTACTTAGCAGAGGAAATATGGTAGTTAAGAGTATAATTTTAAAATGTGAAATTAGTTGACATTAGTAAGTTTTAAAAAGAGTTAACTATGAAAATCTTAATGACTTAAGTGAGAGTAATTAAAATATTAAATAAAAATTCTAGAGAACAGAATTAGGAAGATATTCTGGAAATTTGAAAACTGTCATCTTAATTATTTCTTTGAAACAGCCTTTTAATGAAATTCAGATTGAAATGCCAGTTATATCTTCTTAAATATAGAGTATTTAAAATATAAAATAATAAAGAGGTATTAAAGGAAATTAAAGAAAGTTAAAATAACCATTCCAACAAATATATATTAAATCAAACACAAAATTATATAAATGTTTCATAATGTATCAAAACAAAACTAACCTAAATTTGTCACATACATCTAATGAAAGCAATAGTTTATTGTACTTTGCTAAAGAGGCATCTGAAATGTTTAAATTTTATGTTTAAAATCATTTAAAACTTTATTTTGTATACTTACCTAAAATATTCAAAAGACAAAAACATTAATTACAAAATGACATCAGATTGATAATAGACTTATTTTAAAAGCCTTAAATTTTTAAAGCATTTTGAGGCAGTTGCAATTGCCCTATCAACAGCAACAAATCTCATTTTAGAATGATGATAAAAGCAAATATTATAGAGGTAAATAGAAGTACTATGCATATGATTGTCTAAAGATTATTCTACATAACATGAAGAGCTATTAAAATTCATTATTTAGAAACAACCCTGTAGAATTTGGGGAACTGGAATGAATGGACTTTTAAGAAATTGATGTCCAAGAAGTATTCATCTTAACTCATATATGAGAATTTTTATCTCACATTATATTGTTGTAGATCACTGTGAGACTATAAGACTTATTCAAAGCATTAAAATAAAACATTCAGGGATTCTGATGGGACTGTAGCAAAGAAAGGACTCCTGTCATTCTGGGTATAAATCACTTCAAAAACAAGTTCATTAGTACAAGTCAATGACAAAGATGTAAATGGAAGCATATATACACATCTGCATCTAGAGCATTGTGTTTGCACAATTGAATTATGGATAAAACACCCAAATTAGTTAGTGCCATACATGTCTACAAACATATATTTATATGTGTGTATATATGTATTTAGAAAAACCAACTTGCAATGGTATTTCTGATCATATAAGGAGGTAGTGCCATTGACTAAGAATATATGCAGCTTAGTGAGGAAGAGCACACATAAGGCAAGCATGCCACATTCACTACTTAGCAGGCTTGGGTGGTGAAGGTGCCGAAGGGTCATCTTTCATTCACATATTAGCTTTATTCAAATGCACAAAGAAATAAATGGCATAATAAGATACACAACATAGCTAGCAAGATGGCTCAGTGAGTAAAGGTGCTTACAGCCAGATATGTGTTTGATTTTTGGGACCCAGATGGTAGAAAAAGAGAACCAGTTCCTGAAAGTTGTCCCCTATACACCACATACATGTCATGGCACATGTGTGCCCTCCCACTTTGACATAAACATGCACTAAATTAATTAATTAATCAATAATAAAAAATAAATTCAATTTTCTAAAAAAATAAGTTAACAAATTATCCAGATTGAATTGCAGCTTAACTTATGTATTTTTTAAATTTTAATTTTCATTTATTCTTTCAAAAGTTCATTCATGTATGCATATGTGCATTGCATTTTTATCATATATACCCCTCAATCTCTCTCCAATTCCATCCAGAGCTACATCACATCTCCCTCTTAACTTCTTATCCATGTATTTATTTATTTATTTATTTAATTTTAACTTTACCACTGCCCTTGAACTATTGCACTAAGCCAGCTATCCGTATAGGAAAATAAAAGAAAATAAAATTGAAAGATGAAGGTTTGTATACTTTTCTTCCTTTAAATATTCATTCATCAAAAAGCTCAAAATTGAGAATGTAGACAGAACATATTATCACCAAAATATAAACAGCATATAAGTAACAGAGGCAATTTTGTGCAATGTTACCACTGTCTTGGGAAGAACAAGGATTACATGACAGAGAAATGGAATTATTTTGGTGCATCATGCTGGGAGTTAATGCTAATTTATGATTGCTGCTGTGCACATATGCACACACACACACACTGTGAGAAGGAAAGAGAGAAAGAGAGAGAGAGAGAGAGAGAGAGAGAGAGAGAGAGAGAGAGAGAGAGAGAGAGAGAGAGAGAAGAAAATAAAGTACACATCACCTTAGGACTTGTATTTCCCTATTTGAGACTGTGAATCATGTTTACACTTTGGACTATCTCTTGCCAATTATGTTTATCCCTGGATAGAGATGAAGCTAGAAAAAAGAACTCAAAGCAGTGGTATAGCAGCTTTCAAATTTACCACTAAGCACTTCTAGGAGCCCTTAATGCATTTTACATATTCTTAAATTTCCTTTGAGCTCTGAACTGAGGAGTCACATGTGACATGGGCTTAATGCTGCTAGCTCTTTCTTGATTAGAGTTAGATCCCATGAAATAGGTACTTTTCTTGTATTCACTGCCTATAACACCCTACTATCTGTGAGGCATAAAGAAAAGGATATTAAAAATTAACCCCCAAAATGGCAGAATAGAAACAGTTTTAAGCAACTGAACTTCACAAGGAATCCTCCAATTTTATGTTATTAGTTTTGAATGAAGTAGACATTACTACTTATTAGTGCATAATACTGACTAACAAATATTAAATCTAACTATATTTAAAGAGATCTCATCAAAATCTAAGTATTTTCTAGTCAGGTTGTAGATAATTTGATTGTTTATATTTCTAGTCAATGAAACAGGTGGACCACACAGAGAAGAATCTATTTCCTGGTTTAAAAGACAATATGTAAGGTAAAGAGATGGCTCAGCAGTTAAGAGAGCTTGCTGTCTTCCAAAAGTCTGGAGTTTAATTTCCAGAACTTACATGGAGCAGCAGCACACACTTGTCTCTAACTCAAGCTCTAGTGGATCTGACACCTTCCTCTAGAATGCTAGGGTGTACACACACACACACACACACACACCCCTTTAAAATGACAGTATACACACAGATGACTCCTGTGTATAGATCTATAAGATTTAAATCAGTCAAATGACATTTAAATATTAAAATTAGTATAAAAATATAGGATTTTAATCACTTCACTGTATCTGTGACAGCCAGTTCTATGATTTTGTTTCTGTTTTTATTGTTTCCAATTTTGACTGAGAATATCAGCATTTTGTACATAAATGGATTCTCATGTCATTTGTATTGTTAAAGAAGGCATATGCAATGATACATTCTCGTGATTGTTTTTAAAATGCTATTTAAAAATGCCAATTACATTCCACATAGGCTTTCATGCATATTTTCTTTTTCTTTTTCTTTTCTTTTTTTTGGGGGGGGGGTTTCGAGACAGGGTTTCTCTGTGTAGCTTTGTGCCTTTCCTGGGACTCACTTGGTAGTCCAGGCTGGCCTCAAACTCATAGAGATCCGCCTGCCTCTGCCTCCCGAGTGCTGGAATTAAAGGCGTGCGCCACCACCGCCCGGCATCGTGCATATTTTCATAGCAACATCAATATTGAAATGTTCAGTAATTTTTTTTTAATTTTGCTGATCATTCAAAAATAATCCAATACATGCTATTTTGTTGTTGTTGTTGTTTTGTTTGAGACAGAGTTTCTCTGTGTAACCACTCTGGCTGTCCTGGAACTCACTTTGTAGACCAGGCTGGCTTTGAACTCACAGAGATCCATGTGCTTCTGTTGTTCAAGTGCTGGGATTAAAGGTGTGCACTGCCACGGCCTGATGGATACATACTATTTTTATAAAGACTAGAATTACTTAAGCCAACATTATCTGCCATTTTAGCTCATTGTTATCATTCTTAACTTCCAAACTAAAGAATAAATAAGAATTCTAAATAAAATATAGCATGTTATACCCTGGATAGCAATAACTCAGTTAACTAAGGCCAACTGTATGGTTATTTTTTATGATGATATGTCTAATTTCAGAATTATATTTAGTATAACACACCCATCCTGGTGCATCCATTTCAAAGTAATTGGAAGAACATGTCATCCATTACAATGTCTTTATCCATGAATGTGATCGATTTTTATGAAAATATGCATTGCTATTAAAATTTTTAAATGTCTAACTATTATTTAACAGTAAAGGAGGGGGGCTGTCTTTTATTAGTGGATCTCTATGAAGAGGAGCTAGATTTATATGTTAGTATCGATTCTTCAATCTCTTCATTTAGTATTAATGTTTCCTTATCTAGGATATTTTAATTTTTTAAACAAATTTTTGTGCTCATTGAATTAATGGCCTTCTGTACATTGTACAAAACTTCTACCAATGAGATATATGCAGGCTCTGTAGTGGAGAGCCATTCCAGTTTTGATCTGGAAGTTCCAACCTCCATTGAAACTCTGGCAACTGTCACGCCTACGAGGCGGGGCCAGGGGAGGCGCCTGGAGATCGGAGATAGGGATGGGCCAGTGCTCTCTCTGCTCGGTCCACCTCCACTGTTCCGCGTTCAGCGTCCCTGAGCAGTTGCCAGAGTCTCAATGGGGGTTGGAACTTCCAGATCAAAGCTGGAATGGCTACCCACTACATCTCTCCCTACAAGGCTCTCTTTTTTTTTTTTTTTTTTTTTCGTTTTTAGTTTCTCAAGCAAATAAAGTAGAATGGTTAACAGTGGCTAAAGAGCCGTTTGCAGCAGCAGAGAGATTTATTATCACATTGTTCTTTTGAGTACAAAGATGTCAATTGCCCTATATGTATGAGTTTCGTCATAGCTCCTCAAGAGATTTATTGCAACTAAAGAGGAAAGGTTGACCTACGTGATGAAGATTTTGGGTAAGTATGAGGATGACAGCACTGAGGGTCTATGTGCTGTAAAGAGTTACATAATCTTCATCTATTGGGGTGCAGAGTCAATACTATGCTTTATAAATTACAGCACAAATGTGAGATCATGGGTGCGAAATAAATTTTCAATACCCCTCATCACCACAAAGGATGATAAGACATTTTATTCAACTGGGATCTCCTGCTCCCCTAAGCTCTCTTTCCCTTGTCCCTTGCCCTTCATTACCCCCAAAGTGCTAGAGAGGTCCACAGAAATCCACAAAGATACCTCCACAACAGACAACTGGCAATGGTCGAGAGACAGCCCGAACTGACCTACTCTGGTGATAGGATGGCCAAATACCCTAATTGTCGTGCTAGAAACCTCATCCAATGACTGAGGAAAGTGGATGCAGAGATCCATGGCCAGGCCCCAGGTGGAGCTCCAGGAGTCCAATTGGGGAGAAAGAGGAGGGTTTGTATGAGCGAGAATTGTTGAGACCAAGGTTGGAAAAAGCACAGGGACAAATAGCCAAACGAATGGAAACACATGAACTATGAACCAAAAGCTGAGGAGCCCCCAACTGGATCAGGCCCTCTGGATAAGTGAGACAGTTGATTAGCTTGATCTGTTTGGGAGGCATCCAGGCAGTGGGACCAGGACCTGCCCTCAGTGCATGAGCTGGCTGTGTGGAATCTGAGGCTTAAACAGGGACACTTGGTTCAGCCTGGGAGGAGGGGATTGGACCTGCCTGGACTGAATCTACCAGGTTGAACTCAATCCCCAGGGGAGTCTTTGCCCTGGAGGAGATAGGAATGGGGGGCTGGGAGGAAGGCGGGGAGGGGGGGAAGAGGGGAGAACAAGGGATTCCGTGGCTGATATGTAAAATTAAATTAAATTATTAAATAAATAAATAAATAAATAAAGACATTTTATTCATTGACACTCTGTCCAAAGAGGTGTAGCTGCTAAAGAATTTTATGTAATGGAGGGAGGAAAATGAAAATGAGTTATTTAATGGTTCAGCCACACCACTTTGATATCCCAAGCCAAAATTTAATTAGAGAGATGGAAGTTCATAATAAGAGACAGAGTCAAAAGCACAGCCCAGGGTCCTTTAATGAGCTCGTTGGGAAAGCCAGGCAGTGTCTACATTAGAAAGTAGAGGAAGTGGTTGTTTGGATAACTCATCATAAATTTGTGGTATTTATTATCCAGACTTGCCTCACTCTGAATTGAACAGCAGGATCAAGAGCCAAGGAAAGAAGTATCTACATTATGCAATTGAATAGCTGAGAAGAGAGAACAAAAACTAAGTTGGCATTGAGAAGATCCTAGCCTATATTTCTGCTAAAGCCATATAGGTTGTAGAACTTATTTGCTGATAAACTTGGAGATTAATTATGAGGAACTATACTGTGAATCAGAGATTTGTGAGTTTGACAGGCTTTGCAAGTCAATGAGCTATCTAGTAAGCCGAATGAATTATGCATAGAAGGTTTTTCAGAGGTTAGCTATGAGTATAAAATATATCTGCAGTCCTATGGAACTAAGGATACTCAAGGCAGGTGGACATGAGTGGAAAAGACAGGAATTGTTGACATTTCATGAAACTTAAAAACTTAAGTAACTTTTCAATAAATGTAACATGTTTTCTTTGCTTTTAAACTTTTACTTAATGAATTTTCATTCAAGATAAAGCCTATAGGTGAAGAAAGACATTATATAGTATTTTTGAATAATGAAGCATAACTTGCATGAAGTGTGAGGGTACTCATTACAATATATTTAACACATCTTGTCCACAAATCAATTTTAATTGTCACTGAAACGCAAAAAGGACATAAAGATTTATGTGTTGATAGTCCTTCTGTTCTCACTTTTTATAATAAAATGTAACCTATCCTTTACCCACACATTAGATTGCACTGATTAGAAAGAGTCTAGCCACTCTATAATAGGATATTTTATGTCACCTTAAGATCCATGTTTCAAGAATCAAATTATTCCTATTGCCCACAGCATGTCTAGCTCTATGAAGTCATGCCTTCAGGGATTCAGTCCATCATAATTAGTGCACCAGTAAGAATGTGGATGTTGGTTCTAGAGAGAGAAGTAACAACAGTTAATACAACTCATATCACATGTAAATTACATTTAGAAAGAGAACTACAAATATCACTTTGCATTTGATACAATCTAGTAGAAATGGTTACTGTGTATTATATATGTCTTTAACAAAAATGCTATTTTTCTTCTTTTTTCTTTTACAGAAAAAAAAAACTTTTGTTCATATAATATATCCTTATTACAGTTTCCATCCTCTCCTCATTTCCCAGTTCCTTCCCACCTCCCTTCCTGTCTGGAACTACATACTTTCTGTCACTTATTAGAAAACATACAGGTGTCTAAGGGTAATAATAAAACAAAGTATAATCAAACAAAACAAAAACTAATACATTGAAGTTAGACAAAACAAACAGAAGAAAAATATCCCAAGAGAATACAGAAGAAACATGTTCACACACTCAGGAATCCCATGAAAACATAAAACTGGAAGCTGCAATATACATGCATATACATGCAAAGGAATTGTAGGGCAAAAGAATGAAAAAATTTAAATAAAATAAAACTTAAAAATGAGATAAATAAAAGCAATCGATATCTGATTTTACTTAATTCCCACTCCATGAGATGGGAACCACAACTGATACTGCTTGGGTGACCAAGAACCAGAGACAAGACAGCTTAAACACCTAGGAAAAATCAAATATTACTGTTTTTTTTTTTAATATGCTAGCGATAAAATAACTCCTAATGATATTCTGCTATAATCATAAAGCAGTGTTTTATTCAGCCAACATCATGGAAGCTTCCTCCTTCATCAGATGGAAAAAGTACAGAGACCAAGACCCAGACTTTACCCCTAGAGAGAGACACTTTGGAACACAAAGCTTTAAATGGGATTTCTCCATTTATTCCTTCCCTCAGAGCCCAGAGAACCCAAGAAAAGAGGAGGTAGAAAGAGTGTAAGAGCCAGGGGGGACAAAGAACACCAGGAAAATGAATTCTTCTACATTAATTGAGCAAAGCTCACATGCACTCACAGAGATTGGAGCAGCAAGCCCAGGGCCTCCTCGGGTCTGCACCGGGTCCTCTGTGTGTCTATTAGCTTTCAATTTAGTATTTTTATGGGACTCCTGAGTGTGTAAAGGTGTGGGTCTCTGACTCTTGTGCCTGCCCTTGGGATCTTTTCCTTCTGTTGGTTTGCCTTGTTCAACTTCCCTATGATGGTTTTTGCTCTATCATATTACATATTATTTTGTTGTGATTTCTTAGAAGCCTATTCTTTTCTAAAAAGAGACAGAAAGAAAGTTGAATCCAAGAAGAGAATGAGGAAAAAAAAAAAAAAAAAAAAAAAAAAAAAAAAAAAAAAAAAAAAAAAAAAAGAAAGTTGATCCAGAGGTGAGGAACTGGGATGAATAGAGGAGGGGGAAATTATAATCAGGATATATTGTATGAGAAAATAATCTATTTTCAATAAAAGCAAAAATATTAAATATTAAAATTGAAAAAAAGCAGCAGCAGCAGAAAGAGAAGAAGCCCTGACAGGACATCATGAGACAAGGAACCTCCACTGATGCTGTGGAGTTTGTTTTCTGTTGGCTATCTAGGGCTGGGAATGAAGCCTACCTTTAAGAGTAGTTTGTTTCCCCCATTGAGACTCCCTTGGAAAAAAAGAAAATTTTCACTTACAAGTGGTTATCAATTGGAGATAGCTTTTGTATTAGGGATGGAGGCATGTGTTCACTTCTACAGGCAGCTCCAGGATCCCATTTGTTGCAGATCCTGTGATTTCTGCCTCAGCTTCTGTGTAATGCTGCCTGGGAGACCAGCCTCCAGCAGCACAGGGCTCAAAAGGAATCCAGGGCATTGGAGTGTACTAAGATTTTTCTATCTGTGGGGGTAAGGGAAAACAGCACTTAAACACTCTCTTGAT
Organism: Peromyscus leucopus; assembly: GCF_004664715.2. Lineage (NCBI taxonomy): Eukaryota > Metazoa > Chordata > Mammalia > Rodentia > Cricetidae > Peromyscus > Peromyscus leucopus. Next base: position 90,699,362 of record NC_051065.1, read on the forward strand.
GGTTTCCTTCAGATCTTTACTTTATTCTTCTTTTGCATTCTCTATTCTTTAATTTCCTGGTGATTTCCTTCTCTCATTCTTGATGTTTTTCTTCTAACTGTCTTTATTCTTGATGTTTTACTTCTCACTCTCTCATTCCTGATGTTTTTCTTCCAGCCTGTTTTAACTCTCTCTAACTCTATCTCCATTCTTTCCCCTACAGCTTATGTGTCCCAGCAAAATCTTTCAGGCAATATAAAAATTACAATGTGGGCACATTCTGTTTTTCAAGTGAATGATTACAATGAATAAAAAATAAAAAGTAAAAAACAGCATGTTATCCATATCCCTTACATGATTAAACATTTTACATATTACAGGTGAAAAATAAATTATCCCAAGAACCCATGTACATCCATACCCAAACAACTTGTTATGGAATAATCATATGGGCAAACAAGGTGTTTTTCTCAGTCAGGTCTTTTACTGGCAGACTACACTTTGCAGTTACAAAGACAGGGCCAATTACTTTGTTATTTATCTTAAAAGGTAATCTTATAAGGAATCTTAAAGGAATCACAAACCTAAACTTTTTATATATGGAAAAGAATCAGTCAACTCTACTTTAAATCTTTAGGGTACATACACACACATCAATAGTTTTTTATATCAGGAGACTGAGGGAAGAAATAGGTATAAGGAATTAATCATCATCTTTAGTCATCCACCAATCCTAGCAAGAAAGGAAAATGGGGAATCCATGTGTAATTCAGCATTCCTAAGTGTGGTTAGATAATAAGCTAATTAACAAACCAAGGCAAAAGTAAAAGGAGTTAAGGATTTCCTATTTCAAGTTTAGCTTGAGACAGCACTTCCCTATCTGTTTGCAGGGTGAGTTCAGGACACAGTTGTGCTCATCTATCTGCAGTCTGTCCTTGGATGTCTGAGAAGTGTCTCAAATGAAATACTTTTGCCTGGAGGTTGCACTGGCTGGATGTGTGCTAATGAAGATAACTATAGGAAAGCAGATTCTAAGTCTATGCTAGAAAAAGCAGAACAAAGACCTAATTATGGGAAATGGGTATTGACTATGTGACTGTTTTCAAACACAGCTGGAGGATGCTATCCAAATACCCCAATTGTATAGGGAAAAATGTGCCCAATAAATGATCAATCACACTTAGAAATTCTTGGGAAAAGAATCAATTGGGAAAGTTACAATAGCACATAAGAAATTCACTTCAGGAAACAGCTAACAAATTCAAAAGCCAATATCATCAAGACTCCTCGAGTTTTGGCTTCAACCTCTGCCAGAGCCCCTCACTGTAATGGGTCAGCTTTGTCAGTACCAGTACCAGCTGAGTTCCTACCTCATATTTCTGTGACTCACAACTCATAGCCTTGCCTAAATGAGATTTACCCATCAGAGAGTTTCCTCCTGGAAGACTAACACCTTGAACTTAATTGTCACCTGCTGCTCCTCAGACACAGCCACTGGCATCTGTGTGTTCATATGTGCACCAATACTGTTGAGAACCTTGTTTTCTAGTCCTCAATCCCCTCTGGATTTTACATCCTTTCTGTCCCTTCTGTGGGGTTCCCTGAGTCTTGAAAAGAGGGATTTGATGGAGACATCTCATTTAGAGCTAAGTATTCCAAGGTCTCTCACTCTCTGCATAATGCCTGGCTGTGTGCCTCTATATTTATTTCCATCTGCTGCAGGAGAAAGCTTTTCTGATGGTGGCTGAGCAAGGCACTGATTTATGAGTATAGCAGAATATCATTAGTAGTCGTTATATTGTTACAGGGGTCTTTTTTTGTTTTAATTATTATTTGGGTTTGCCATAGGTTTCCGGGCTATCTAATCTTAGGGTCTGGGTCAGCCAAGTGTCAGTTATGGGGTCCATCTAGTGTAGTGAGCCTTAATGCAGATCAGATATTGATTGGTCACTCCCACAAACTTTGTGCCAACATTACACTAGCATATCTTGCACACAGGACAGCATTATAGATCAAAGCGTTTGTGGCCAGGTTGGTGTTTACTTTTCTCCTTTGTTAACATGCAGAGTACCTGCCTGGACTAAGGTTATAGCACATAGGGATGAAGCCTCTATGCAGGCACCAGTTTGACTTCTGTATGTTCAATGAGTTGTATAGGTGTTGTTTTCAACAACGGGGAATTGTGTCAGTTAGTGTAGAGCAAACTGTAGTTTTGTCAACAGCCTGGGTTGGTTGGCATTTTCCATAGCACCCATTTGGCCAACAATTGAATTAGATGTAATCCAATCCAGAGACTGAAATCTTCATTTGGTGACATGTCTAGTTGTTGCTCACCCCCCCTGCTGTGGGATGTTCTGTATGTCCTATGGGAGCCCGTTCTCAGGTTCCTCGTGGCTTTACCCAGCAGGTCCGCATAGAGGATGATTAGGACCATGGGCCTGAGTGCAGGTGTCTGAGATGGTCTGCACTTGGCTGTGCTGTGGGATGGTCTGTATGTCAAGTTGCTCTGATTGGTCAATAAATAAAACACTGACTGGCCCATGGCTAGGCAGGAAGTATACGTGGGACTAACAGAGAGGAGAAATAAAAGACCAGGAAGGCAGAAGGAGTCACTGCCAGCCGCCACCCTGACAAGCAGCATGAAAAGATGCCGGTAAGCCACGAGCCAAGTGGACCAGTATAGATTTGTGGAAATGGATTAATTTAAGGTGTAAGAACAGTTAGCAAGAAGCCTGCCATGGCCATACAGTTTGTAAGCAATATAAGTCTCTGTGTTTACTTGGTTGGGTCTGAGCGGCTGTGGGACTGGTGGGTGACAAAGATTTATCCTGACTGTGGGCAAGGCAGGAAAACTCTAGCTACACCCCCCCCCATTATTTTAAGATTTTGTTTACACATATTTTTATATTTTCAGAAACTTCTAACTATATTAAGTTTTCATAATATACTTCAAATTGCTCTTAATTTTATCTCTTGCTGTATTGCCTCCTTCATCCAACTTTTCTGTCCTTGCTACTTGATCCTCTAGTTCTAGTGCTTCCCATCCATCTATAACTATCCATTCCATTTTCCTTTCCTAGAGAGATCTGTCACCATCTAGCCTCTTACTCTATACCTAACCTCTGTGGTTCTACAGATTATCATTTCCTTAAATATATATATATATATATGAATGCATACCACATTTGTCTTTCTGAGTCTGAGTTACCTCACTCAGGATATTTTTCTAGCTCTGTCTGTTTACCTGCAAACTTCTTGATTTCATCTTTTAATGGCTAAGTAATGCTCCATTGTGTAAATATGTACCATATTTTCTTTATCCATTTATCTGTTGATGGATATCAAGGTTGTTTCCAGTTTCTGGCTGTCCTGAATATGGCAGCAATGAACATGGTTGAACAAGTGCCTCTGTGTAGGATGAAGAACCCTTTGTGTGCATATGCCTAGGAGTGGTCATTAGGGTTTCTATTGCTGTGATAGAACACCATGACCAAAAGCAAGTTGGGTTTATTTGACTTACACTTCCACATTGTAGTCCATCATTGAAGGAAGCCATAATAGGAAGTGGTTTAAACAAGTCAGGAACCTGGAAGCAGGACCTGATGCAGAGGCCATAGAAGGGCGCTTAGCAGGCTTGCTCATATGACATGGCTTCCTTCGCTTGATTTCTTATAGAACCCAGGACTACCATCTCAGGGACTGGATCAGCCACTATGGGCTGAGATATCCCCCTATCAATGAGTAATAATGAAAATGCCCTACAACAAGATCTCATAAACCATTTTATCTATTGAGGTTCCCTTCCTCCAGATAATTTGAACTTGTGTCATGTTGACAAAAAACAAAAAAAACTATCCAGCATTAAGTGGTATAGCTGAATTTTGAGGCAGATTGATTCTCATCTTCATGAGGAACCACCACATTGATTTCTCTATTGGCTATACAAGTTTGCATTCCTACCAGAAATGGATGAATATTCCTCTTCTTCCCATCCTTGTCAGAATGAGCTGTCATTTGTCTTATTATCTTACCATTCTGATAGGTATAAAATGAAATCTCAAATTATTGCAAAACACTAGCAATCTCTCTAGATTGGTTGTAGGTGTCTGTATGGAATTGGAATAGCTCTGTGGCTTTTAAAAGAAAGGAACATCCCTTTTCAGTTGAACTGAGAAATTCTCCAATGACTTCTTCCTCATTTGTGGTGGTGCCTTGCTTAGACAATCAAAGCCATAATACTTGACAGTTTTTTTTTTTTTTTTTGGTTTTTCGATACAGGGTTTCTCTGTGTAGCTTTGTGCCTTTCCTGGAACTCACTCTGTAGACCGGGCTGGCCTCGAACTCACAGAGATCCACCTGGCTCTGCCTCCTGAGTGCTGGGATTAAAGGCGTGCGCCACCACCGCCCGGCTTACTTGACAGTTTTGTAGGACTTTCTAGACAGTCTAGCTTGGCTTGCACTAGTGAAACTTCCAAACACATCTCATGAAAAGCTTATGCTTCTATACATGTCCTTGAGAAGACAAATCAGAAAGAGATCTTTAGGGCCTTTAGGGTTAAGGATGCACATGTTCATTTTTTTAAAAAAAGAATCACAGAGGTAGATTTTCTGAAAAAGATTGTTATCTATAAAACAACTTCAGAAACTGTACATAAAATTCAGGTGACACAAATTCAATAAATATAGAAGTCGCATATTTTATTTCAAAAAATATCATTTTAAATCATACAATTTATTGATTGTTTTGATTTTTAAAAGACAATCACTCTTTAAGAATTAAAAAGTAAGAAGGAATATCTTTTGAGCTTCAGAGATGGATCAGTGGATAAAATACTTGTTTTACAAGCATGAGGACCAGAATTCAGACACCCAGCATCCATATAAAAAGTAGTACATTATCATGGCTTCCATCTGTAACCCAGAAGAGGGAGGCAGGAATGAAAAGATCCTTAGGGCTTTCTTGCCTTTCACATAAACTGGAATAGCAATTTAATGGAGAGACCCTGTGCTAAAATTCAAGGCGTCTGTGATACAGAAAGATTTCTAAAGTCTACCTTTGACCTCTACAGGCACCCATCCTGGTACCTGAATATCCACCCTTTTATACATAATCAATTGAAAAGAAAAGAAAAGGAAAAAAGAAAAGAAAAACTATGTTTTAAGCATGCATATACTTATGACTCATCTGTGCTTGTGTTTTTTTTTTTGGGCTGTCACTTCCTAAATATCACAGTAAGTTTCCCATCTGCAAAATAAGCCTCAAAGTTTATTAGTGGAACACTCTTAAAATACTCTGGTGCTTTTCTCTCTTTAGCATTAATAATTTAATTTGCTATTTTCCCATACTGAGCAAAAACTAGAAACCATATTTTGCTTCAGAATCTCTGGATTTGCTGCAGTTCAGCTTGGCTGAGAAGTAGCCTAGGTATTCCCAGGGGAAGATAAAATTTTCCAGGATTCCTAGGAGTGAGTGCATATTTCTCAAGAAGGCTAGCGAATTCATCTCTCTGATAACCCAGACAAAGAAGTCAAACAGGCTACCCTGGTATAATCTTTATGTAATGACTAAGCATTTCTGGGCAATTCTGTATGTGTTTCAAAACATATCTTCAGAGTCAGAGAAAAACTGTCTGCAGTAATTAGAGGTAAATAACCTGTTCAGACTTGCAATCTGAAACATGCCCCTTCTGCACCCACTGGGAAGAAGAGGAAAGGCCCCATCTCTTGACTGGACAGCCCAGTTGTCTAGCTTCTAGGCCTCAGGGGAACATTCCATGCCCCTTCCCCCAGCCACTGCCACAGATCCCACCTGTACCAATTGCAAGAAGAGAGCTCCTGTGTGGATTGAAGGGGTAGAAATTGGTAGACAGCACTGTAAGAATACATTCAACAACATAAAGAGCAATATGGTACCACCAAAACTTAGTGACCCTACAACAGCAAAACCTGAATATTCCAAAGCAGATGATCCAGAAGAAAATGACCTTAAAATAACTTTATGAAGACAATATAGGCCATTAAAGAGGAAATGAAAAATTCTCTTAAAGAAATAGAGGAAAAGACAAACAAAATCTTGAAAGAAATCAATGAATCCCTTAAATAAAGCCAAGAAACAAAAAAAAAAATCAAACAAGTCAAGGAAACAGTTCAAGACTTGAGAATTGAAATAGAGCCAATAATGAAGACACAAATTGAGAGAATTCAGGAAAAGGAAAATCTAAGTAAACAAACAGGAACTGCAGAAGCAAATATAACCACCAGAATATAAAAGATGAAAGAGAGAATCTCAGGTGTTTAGGATACCATAGAGGAAATAGATTCATCGGTTAAAGAAAATGTTAAATCCAGGAAATGTTTAACACAAAACACCCAGGAAATCCGGGATACCATGAAAATACCAAACCTAAGATAATAGGGATAGAAGAAGGACAATAATTCCACCTCAAAGGCACAGAATATATATTCAACAAAATCATAGACGAAAACTTTCCCAACCAAAAGAAAGACATGCCTATGAATGTAAAAGAAGCTTACAAAACACTAAATAGACTAGACTAAAATAAGTCCCATCACCACATAATAATCAGCACACTAAACATACAGAATAAAGAAAAAATATTAAGAGTTGCAAAGGAAAAAGTTCAAGTAACTTAAAAAAATGTTACTTGACCTACCAGAATTACACTAGACTTCTCAATGGAAACTCTGAAAGACAGAAGGTCCTGAACAGACATTCTGCAGACACTAAGAAACCACGGATGCCAGCCCAGACTACTATACCCAGCAAAGCTTTCAATCACCATAGATGGAGAAAACAAGATATTACATGACAAAACCAGATTTAAACATTACATATCCACAAATCCAGCCCTACAGAAAGTACTGGAAGGAAAACTCCAACCCAAAGAACTTAGCTGCAACCACCAAAATGTAGGCAACAGACTTACAATCTGGAAAATTTGAGGTTATATAACTTTAAACAAAACAACTCCTTAGGTTCCCATGAGGAAATGTGCCTCACTACTTGTGATACACAGATGTCCTGATTAAGTGGCAATCAAAGTCAATTTGACATAGCCTAGAGTCATCTGAGAGGAAAGCCTCCATGGAGGGTTTTCCTAGATCAGAATAGCAGGGTGCATGTTTGTAAGGGATTGTCTTGATTACTGAATTAGGAAAGCCCAGCCAATAGTGGGAAACACCATCCCTGGGCAGGTGGTCCTGTGATATATTAACAAAGGCCAGGTAAAGTTGAGATTGTGAGAGATCCAGAGAATGAGCCAGCAAGCAACATTTCCCAAAAGTCTCTGCTTCAGTAATTACCTTGAGCTCCTGCCTTGATCTTCCTCAATGATGAGTAGAGACCTGGAAATGAGAGATGAAATAAACCCTTCTGGCCTCTTAGCTGCTTTTGATCAGAGTGCTTCATTTCAGTAACAGAAAACCAGATCAGCATTCGACTCTAAGCCCTTGCTGTTCAGTGTTTTTCCCTACAACTAATGTGCTTTTCCAGAGATCTTCAAGAAAATGAACCATCTCACATGAGAACAAACAAACTTCCCAGGAGAACTGTTTTTACATTTACATTTGTGATATTTCTCTAAACCTAGGGATTACCAATGAGAATGATTCATCAAATAGGGTCCAAACATAGAACCCACTCTATGGTGGTATTTTATTTGTACTAAAATGTGATTTTAATTGTATGTTAATAAATAAAGTTGCCCAGGGGTCAGAGCTATTAGAGCCATAGCAACAGTGTGGCGGTGGTGGCCCACGCCTTTAATCCCAGCGCTTGGTAGACAGAGCTAGGTAGATCTCTGTGTGTTCAGGGATATAGCCAGCATTGGAGACATACGCCTTTAAGACTTGGAGGGCTGTACTTACATGCAGTGATGAGGCAGTTATGTGTTTGGGTTTACAACCAATGAGAAGGCAGAACAGAAAGACTATGTAAAGACATACACATAGGAAGTAGCTCTCTTCCGGGGAGGGAGGAGCACCGCAGGAAGGGTAAGGTTTTAGCTCTGAGCTCTGACCTCTCGGCTTTCTCTTTTACATTGGTTCTGTGTTTGTTATTTAATAAGATGGTTACATCTATACCACTGCACCATGCTGACCTACTACACATTAGATGAAAATTTCTACCATATGAGAATGGATATGATTTTCCTCACTGACCACAAAAGTTCATATGAACCTGATAAACTCAAGTCAAGCATTCTACATGTGGTACATTTCTAAAACATTAAATGATGTTTTCCTTTTGCTTCATAGTCTTGGATGTTGTTAAATTCCAGGATAAAAAAAAAAAAAAAAAAAAAAAAAAAAAAACTTAATGAAAATTTTCAGAGATGTGTGTGTGTGTGTGTGTGTGTGTGTGTGTGTGTGTGTGTATACACACACATATGTTAAAATTTTTATGACATTTTTCTGAGAAATGATATGTGTCTGGGAGCAGAAGCTTATAAACAAAGAAGCATTAATCATCTATTATCTGATAGGGAATTTAATAGCGCAAGAAATTTTTAGTTATCTCATGAACTTTGATTGAGCATGCAGCATTAGCCAACTAACATTGTAGAATAAACTCTGTGTGGCTTTTATAAGGTAACACATGATACATTAATTATTTTATATTTCTGGTGGCTAAATTGTGAATTATAGGATATAGCATGGTCTGGGTGCAATAAAGGAGTCTCTTTGTAGTTTACAGTTGGCCACTGTCTTGAACTATCTTCATATACTCATTAGTCATGTGCTTGGGGATTCACATAACCAAAGATTGATGGTTGTGGGATGACTCATCCCTAACAGGCTTGAGGGTCAGATGGCCCAAACAAGTGAAAAAGATACTTTCTGAGAGCCAGCCTGGGTCTGCCTGATGGTCTTAGCAACAGCAGCTGAAACATGATCTGGAGATGACCTGGACGAATGAGAGACAGCCATGTCACACCAGCTGATATATATTCATCAGACCTCCCCCAAGGCTGGGGTAGAGGGTGTACAAGGCTTGCCTCTTCCTGAATAAACTGAGCTTGTTGTTTTGACATTCTCCTGGGGTCTGTGTGGTTTGACTCTGTGCCTACTTGGCCCCTGCCCTCAAAGGGAACAACAGCAAGGACCCTGCTACAGATGGTTAGTCATAATTTAAGTGTAATATGCTCCATACTTGGTCTCCAGCTCATGGTACTCTTTGGGGGAAGTCCTGAGGACTTTAAGAAGTAGGAACCTGACTGATGTGGAAGTTCTTTGTGTGAATCTTTAATGATATAGTCCAATCCTGGATCTAGTTTAGTGTTTCTTGCCTCCTAATCTCAGGCACACTCTTATGATACTAAGAATCTGCTATGCTATACTTCCCTTGTCAGGATAAGCTGCATGTCTTAGAGCCATGAGCCAAAAGAAATCAGTTGGATCTTCCAGGTATTTGGTTTCAAAAATTCCTGTCTTCTTCTTACAGGTCAACATACTTATAAATTCATTTAACATCATTGTCTCTCCAAAGTCCTTAAGTCCAATACAGTTACATGGAACGTTAGGGCTTCAATATCAACATTTCAGGAGGCAATTTAGTCTGTAGTAACTACGAATACAGAGATCAGAATAGTCAAACTAATGCAGAAGAGTATTGGAAAATCAAATAAAATTTTATTCTATTTGATAAAATTATGAAATTAGTTGAAAAATATAGCCTTATATTTGCCCCCAAACCCAGAATTAGAAATAAAATGATATAGCTTTAGATATGGATATATTAGAAATGTTATTTTTACTGAAATACTCAAGTTTATTGTTTTCTAGTTAAATTATTTTTTCTTTTAGCTAATGAGTCTATTGGAATATATGTTTTGATTGTTGGAGGTTTTTATAGTTTCTTTTAAATTGTTAAGATTATTGTATAGTAATATTATTTCTTCCCTTTCTACCCTCCAAAGCCTCCTATATGTGTCACTCTGTTCAAAATCAACGGCCTCTCCTTTCATTAATTGTTATTAGATGCATATATGTATTTGTATGTACATATATATTTTTATATACAACCTTCTCAGTCTGTATAATGATACTTGTATGTATGTATTTAGAGTTTACCACTGAGTTTTGGATAAACAGTTAATGTCCTTTCCTATATGGAAGACCATTTCTCCTCTTAGCATTCCTTATTTGCTTGTAGGTTTCTGTGTGGGGTTAAGGCCATGTGAACTTTTCCCTGTCCATTTTAGCATATCTATCAGTGTCATCCTTGTTCAGCTCATATTTAACAATCACACATGAGATTTTATGTGTGCAAATCCATACATTTTAATGAGACTTAATGTGTAGTTTCTGACATCACTAGAAGATACAAATTCACAGCATATTCCCTGCTTCTCTGCCTTTTACAATCTTTATGTCTCAACTTCCAAAATATTGCATGAACCTAGGTAGAAGCTGTCTCCATTGGAACTGGGGCTCTACAACTCTGAATGTTGATTGGTTGTAGTTTCCTTTAGTGATCTCCCTTTGTAGCAAAGAGAAGTTTCTTTGATGAGGAGTAAGAAATTACACTTATCTATGGGTATAAGGACAAATGTGTAGACTGTTGTTGGAGAATATGCTGTTTTAGTAAGGCAGTGGTTGTTGATTCTCCTTCAATAACAATGACTTCACTAGCAGTGAGTAGTTAGCTAGGTTTCCAGTACCAGGCATGGTTTCCTTCTTGTTCAAAGAGTCTTAAACCCAATTAGAGAACTGTTGTTTACCATCAACGTATGAGTCTACAATTTTTTTAAGTCATAACAAACTTCACAAAGGAAAAAACAAGCATTGCTGATTTCCTTTTTAATCCTTAAAATATCTTTCAGAAGAAAACAGTTAAATTATCCAGAATGCAACCAACTGTTCAGTTATAATTATGACTGTTGTCATAGGAACTATACCTGTATAAGAATTCAATAAGGTATTCTATTTTTGATTTTTCAAGTAAGATGTCTTATTTACTCGTGGAGAAAATAGAAAAAGTCTCATATATTGTTTTAAACTTCTTATTTGTCTTGTTTTGAGAACAATCTGATCATGGAAATAAAGCTCAAAGGGCTTGTTAAATATCCATCTTGCTTCTTTTTTCTTTATGCATTTGTTGTTTGAGATTCTTAGTTAGGATTTATTTTGCTGTAGAGACACTGTGACCATGGCAACTCTTATAAAGGAAAATATTTAATTGAGGTTGGCTTACAGGTTCAGAGGTTTAGTCCATTATTGTCATGGCAGGAAGCATGGCAGCTCACAGACAGACATGGCACTGTAGAGGTAGTTGAGAGTTCTACATCTGGACAGTCAGGCAGCAGGAAAAGATAGTGAAATAATGAACCCACCTTGGACATTCAAAACTCCAAAGCCCACTCCCAGTAACACATTTCCTCCAACAAAGCCACACCCACTCCAACAAGGCTACAACTCCTAATGCCACTCCCTAAGCTTTCAGATATGAGTCTATGGGGGCCCTTCTTATTCAAACCAGAACAGAGTCTCTCCAATGTAAAATTCTAAGACTTGAATGAAAGATTCAAGTATTGTCACAAGCATCACACTTCATAGATACTTAAAGTTCTCATTACACAGGAAATGAAGAGGATAAGGTTACAAATTCATGAAGCCCAGTGTGTTACAGGAAGGAAGTCTCTGTTTAGCACATGCACCTCAAAGGGGGTAAGATTAAAATGTGTGACAGAAACTAGAATGCCCTTGAAAGTAAGAAATTATGCTTGTTAGGACTAAAGTTCCAAACCCTTTGTAGATTTTTCAGAGTTTTTTTGTCAGTTATTGATAATTTTATCCATTTCTGGACTGTTTTCTGAAACAGCCATGGAAAGGACTGTGGTATACTCTTTCTCCATTCACAGTGTTGGTGCTTATCAATTTCAATAAAAAGAATTCTCATTTTTAATTTAATTAAGAATAATAAAGCATTTGAGAATATTGTAGCATTTGATAACTATGAATTGTTTTTAGTATATTAAAAATAAGGATTTTCTGGAGCATATGGAAGTTGAACCTGACAAGTCATTTGATATTATTTGAGTGCAGAAGAAGGAAAATGGAGGAGAAATGGATCTAGGGATGAGGGGAGAGGGATGGGGGAATGGGATAATGGAGGAGGTAAAACTGTGGTTGAGATGTATTGAAAACAAAAAAACACCTCCCTGCCACATACATAAAAATGCTCTTCTCCTTAATAGTAATAGAAAGCTCACCTTTCAAATGTGAATGTCCATGGGTTTTGGTATTTAACAGACTTCATTGGCTATAAATGTTTGTCTATGTATTTATAGATTTATTTATTTATAAGTGGATTTATCTCTGAGAGGGTATGAACAGATATGTACACTGTGTGAGCAGGCCAGAAGAAGGCATAGCATGTCTTCTGAATTTCCTCTTTTATATGTCCATTGAGCGAGCCTTAGCACACCTCTTATGTCAACCCTACATGGAGCTGGGGCTAAGGCATTTGTGTGGATGTGCTGTTCTTTATGTGCATGTTGGGATCCTAATTCTGGCTGTTGTGATTGTGAAGCAAGTGCTCTTAACCAGTAAGCCATGTCTTCTGTTATAACCATTTAAAAGAATGGAAATAAATAGAAGTTGAAAGTGCAAGATAAATAAATGATTTGTTGTTCTCAGTTCTTGGAAAAACTGTTGGCATGCTAGTCACATTCTGGACCATGTTTATCAATCACTTGTAAAGGGGCTTTGACATTATCTAAAACCTCAGCTATGAAAACCAACATGTCCAGGGGTTTGAATCAGCCCAAAGCTACTTAGCCCATGTTTCTGATACCAGCTTACCCCGCTCTGTTGTTCCTTCCTTAATATACTTGGTAAATATTTCTCTCCTCTCCTTCCTCTCCACCACTGTCACCCTTGTTTTCTTATGACTTTCTCGTGTGAACAATCTTCATCTTCTCCCCTTGTGAGTAGTGAATGGTATTATTAATGCTAGTCTTCTGCTGAGCTGTGGGTCTCACTTTCTGAGTAAGAGAGAATCTACATTCAGCATATGGAAAATTGCCAGTTGATAGTGTAGCTTATTTGGAGAAAGAGGCTTTTTTATTTTTTTTGAGACAGAGTTATTCTGTGTAGCTTTGGTGCCTTTCCTGGAACTAACTCTGTAGCCCAGGCTGGCCTTGAACTCAGGGAGATCTGCCTGGCTCTGCCTCCTGAGTGCTGGGATTAAAGGTGTGCGCCACTACTGCCCAGCAAGAGAAAGAGGCTTACACTTTCCATGGGGATATCTTTTGCTGGTCATTGTTAAGCACTTGCCACAGGCCGTTGATGCTAATGTCAAGGACTGCCTTTTTATTTGCTTTGAGATTTAGCTAATTATAATTTTCACTTCTCTATCTATACACTGTTGTAAATGCACTTCCCAGCTATTGATTAATTATCAATCAGAAATTTCAATGACGTGTCCACTTATTCTATTATTTCCACTACTTTCTCCAATTTCCTTCTTTGACAATGACATCAAAGGACTATTAGGTTTTGGTCCATGAGACCTGACTATGCTTCCACATACACAATCAGTTTCCAAAGGTGAAAAAGCTTACTTTAACAGGCCCAGAAGTCAAAGTACAATGTTTACCCTCAAATCTTGGGGATAAATTTTCATAACAAAAATTACATATTTTATTTTCTATCATTTTAGCTAACAACTGGTAAAAAGTTTTAGTGTTGAAAAAATATCTCAAAAAATTCATCTCATTTTACTCAAAGTCTTGTTTCAATACAAAATATAAATAAAATGAAGAAGAGGGGAAGAAGGCTCAGGAAGAAAGGTGCTTGTAAGGACCTGGGTTTGAACCCATGAACCCAGGAACAAATAGCTCAGTATGGTGGCACGCAATTCAGATCCCAGCTTTCAGGAGGTGGAGACTCTCGAGGCAGCCAGCCTAGCATAATTGGCTAGTTCTAGAATGGTGAGAACTTGTCTCAAAAGAGGGAAAAGGGGAGGGTGAGTTGTCTTCTTGCATCCACACACATGCACGTGTGCATATGACACATAAACATATATACAAATTTTAAAAATTAATCATATAAAAATTAAAATCTCTTTTAAAATAATGTCCAAAGAGATACACACATTAACAAAGGATAATTTTTGAGTTTAATGTTTTTTTTTTTCCTCAGGGTGGGGGTTGAGATGGGGTTTCCCTGCATAGCCTTGACTATCCTGGAACTCATTCTGTAGACCAGGCTGGCTTTCAATTCAGAGATCCACCTTTCTCTGCCTCCCAAGTGCTGGGACTAAAGTTGTGAACCACCACTGACTGGCCCAGTTTATAATTTTTTAAATGACATGGAAATCACCTTTGTTTCTTTTCACTCCAAAGGACATTGTTGGTGGAGATTTCAAAAGTCTGATGTGTTATGTTTTGGTAACTCAGGTAAGAATACCCGGTGTCATCTTACCATGATCCTTGACTTTACTCTTGAATTAGAGGCAATGATATTGAGAGAGAACTCATGGGAACTGATACAGAAGAGTATCCACAGAAGGAACAGAACAGGTAATTGGTAGGAACAGAGAGCTGTGACCTGAAATGCTGAGATTGGTCAGAACATTCAGTCACCACACATTTGTAAAGCAAGTGCAGTCTAGTAGATTTCATTGTGTGCTATAGAAGAATGATTGAGAAAAAAACCAAGGCAAAGAAGCAAATGTTCTTATTAGCCTGGTAATCAAGATAGGTCCTAGGATTCAGACCTACAAAGATATTACCCCTCTATTTTCAATAACTTCTTTCTTATGGAATCAATTTGAGTGGCCCTTTAAGTGGTAACATAAAAGCAAGAATCTGAAAAATGAGGACATATTTTACTGAGGTGTCATTTGTCTTTGCATATGTAAATTTGTATCTCCTTACCTTAAATAAGGTTTGCAGTTATAAATAATCATACCTACAGGCAAATGGAAATGCCAATATCTTTGTAGATTTGTCAGTGCCTAAGGTAACCCAGGAAATGGTACAACAGCTTTTCTGCTTGCCTACTAACAACCAGAGTCTCCTTTTTAATCAGAAACTATCATTATCTTGTACATAATATACATGTAACTTTCCCAACATCACCTGTTTTACAAAATAAAAAGCTGCCTACTTCAACATTCCCCTGTTATTAAAAGAAGCAACTGCAGCTCATTTGAGAGCCAGGTGTGGTACAGTTTTAATATAGGTGTTTATATTTATTTGCCTTTGATATAGAAACAATCTCTTGAGGAAATCATTTATTTGATTTACTAATATTACAAAAAAAGCCACACAACTTTCTCCTGACATTTTTATTTTCCCATTTCAAAATTATATTGCTTTCGGAGACTATTTGATTCCTGTGTTTTGTCAGGTGTAAGCTTTGATGTGACTTTTCTTAGCTGCATTTAAAAATGAGCAAAAGAGATCTTGTTTCTGTTCAGAACAACCTTTACGAGCTAGGGTGTAGTTCTCCATGCTTTCTCTGCCACAACGGCTGCAGTGTTGGCTCCAGGGGCTTCTCTGCTCCTCATAAGCCATGGCATGAAGGCAAGTACAGAGTGCAAGCAGAATTCATAGGCAGCAAAAAGTAGAACTTTTCTTGGCAATGATAATCACCCTGGGTCCTTCTGAGGTGCCTGTGTGTGGAGGTGTTATTGTGCCATGATCTGACTTGGAGTGGCAGTGTCTTTTGACCAAAGTAGACTTGAAGCAAAAATTTCCCAGTTTTTAGCAAAGAAGAGGACATGCAAATGTGTTAATGAGATAAGCATCACTCAAAAAATAACTGAGTTCATATCCTTTATTATTTGCCCACTGTTTTATGCATTATATTACAATCTTTATTAATGTAGTTTGTTTTCATATGCTCTCATTGAATTTATATAGCATTATTGTAAACAAACTAGTAGGTAAATGGTTCAAGGCATAGATATTATTATTATGATGAGGGAATATGTAACGACTCTTACCAGGAAAGAATAGGAAATGCAGTTCTCACTAAAATACAGGGAAAGAGAAATGCTTCATTCTGATGAGGGAACTAGAGGGCATAACAGCCACACTGAAAATGAGGGAAGAATTTGAAGGACAAAAAGAAGGTGAACCATAAAGTTTCATAGTCATTATCAATGAGCAACTGTAGTTAATATCCACAACCTGTCTCAGGATATTTCAAGTCATTTTCTCATGCACCAGATATTATTTGAAGGAAAGCAGCATAAGATAACACTTGATAGTCAGGGAGACCTATAGTCCCTGTCAGGAAGGACTCCACAGTTGGGGATTCTCGTCATATAAAATCCTTTATATACTTGCTTTTATTTTATTAGCAAGGTAAGGATAGCATTCAGACAGGGTCATTAAATCTTCAATCAATACCATGGTAAGTATCCTTTAGAAAAATATTCTATATATGTTATTTCAGTGGGAAATAATAAACATGGGGATTTGTTTCAACTCCGATAATCAAAACTCTAAAGCTATTAATCCCTGTTTACAATAAGAAAAATATGAGACACATTGAAATTTAATGACAGTGACCTTGCCAGAAAGTTCAAGAGAATTGACACTATACAGGAAAGCACCAACCAGAATCTGAAATAAAGATGTACGATGTCACAACTACCATGCCTCAAGTTATTATTTTCAGATGGCACATGGATGGTATGCATTTAGTAGAAAATTACACCTGAATTTCAAGCTGTGATCTTCTCTCAGGCTTGTATTTTAAGGTGTGATGTTCTCTTGAAAAATAGCAACAGCATCAGTCCTCATCTCCTACTCACACAAACAATATGGGGGGGGGGCAAACAACCTATGCCCTTTATATTCTGAAGGCAACCTGTGGTGTTAGATAAGTCATATATGTTAACCATAATTTTAACTTCATGTATTCAGCTTATGAATTTATGGAATATGACTCCATTCTATGAAAAGAAGCATTCATACAAAGAATGACAATGGACATCTATCTAAATGAATCGGGAACTAGGGGACACTTAGAGTGTAAGGAATGTTTAAGTTGACATGTTGTTCCAATACTAAAAGTAGACTGATATTTTCCAAGGGGCTCCAGCCTTAAATAAATAGGCCTGCAGTTGTTTTTCAGATTTACACCCAGAATCTTGCCCATATATCATCATGAAGACATGTGTTATTTAATTTTTTTAAACTAAAACAAAACAAAACAAAACAGAAATCTGACACTGGATAACATAGAAAGAAAAAAACATTACAGACCTGATGATTCTAGTACCTGTACATTACAGTCCAGCATAGATTCAGCATCTGAGGGAAGGCCTTCTGACTGCACTGGAACATGACAGAGAAGCAAAACATTGAAAAATCCCACATGAAAAGGTGTCACGCAACAAAGAGAAAAAAAAAAAAAAAAAAAAAAAAAAAAAAAAAAAAAAAAAAAAAAAAAAAAAAAAAAAAAAAAAAAAAAAAAAAAAAGGTGTCACGCACAAGGAGTGAGTTTATGTTATTATAACCCTTGGACATAAAATTAAATGCATTCTTTGAGTTCCAGCCCATTCAGTGAGCACAGCATCATCCCATTAACCTCATGACTTCTACACTAAGGTCCACCTCTTTAATATTATGACACTGTGGACCAAGATACCAGTATGTGAGCCCTCAAGGGGCACGCCCACACTTCACCCAAACCACATGGTGTCATGAAAGCCTTCCTAGGGTCTGACAGGGGAAGTGTAAAACATTTCAAAATATCCTCAACCAGGTCTACAATCTTAGTGGGAAAGAATTATCTATTGCCCTCCAAGAAAACATTTATTCAGTCCAAGCTTTTCTTTCCTTACTCTCTCACATAACTAGATTAAAAACCCCTTTAAAAGACTGAAACTCAGTGGCATAGATCCACTACAAGCAAAGGTTTTCTTCTTCTATGGTATGGAAAGCTCACTGCATCAATGCCTTAACTCCACATCAACAGCTGTTATCATAAAAATAGCTGAGAGAGCTATAATAAACAGAGGGATTAAAGAGACAGAAATTGAATTGGAAAAACAACAGGTTGATATAAGTGAGTGAATGTGCATGCATGTATGTGTGTGTGTGTGTGTGTGTGTGTGTGTGTGTGAGTGTGATTTACATGAGGAAATGAGGAGGGAAGATGACTATAACAAGCCATGTTAGGACTTCATTTAATTAAAATGGGATAACACTTATGCCACTGGAATAGCCAAAAACTAAGAGAAAATTAAATAGAAAAAATGATGGTAGTTGATTATTTTTTAAAATGTGTAATAAAGACCAATATACAGATTAAAGATGTTCAAAGAACACAGCAAAGAGCAAAAATATCCTAGACTGAACAAAAATTTACTTGAAGATGAGGAGGTGGCTAACACACATGTAAAAAATTTTTCACTTTGATCTCTGCTCTCTATGCACATCCTAATGTATGAGTGAACACACTTGCACACACCAACACACATGTATAGATACAAACACATAAAATGCACATTGGTTTATGAGTGAAGTCTTTGTAGAAAGTCTATGTTTAACATGATATATTGGTTTCATGGAAGGGAAATTTAGAAGGATGAAGCTTAGAAACTTAAATGGAACCAAAAATGATTTTGTGTAACATTTTATACATAGAATAACTATATATCTACTAAAATAAGTAATAAATAATAAGCTATAATCAACAGACCCACAATGCTATGTGAAGAGGAGAGTTTTGCCGGGAAGCTTGTACTTCCTAGGGAAGAAGAAATAGAATAGATTCTGTGGGGAGATGGGGTGAGTGGGGATGGGAGCAGGAGGTATTTATGGTAGGAGGGGGAAGGATGGAGGGAGAGTGCACTGAGACAGAGATGTGGTGTGGAAACTTAGTTTAGTGGAAACTGCCTGGAATCTATGAGTGGGACCCTAGTGAGGACTCCTAGCAATGGAGGACAAAGAGTCTAAACTGACCATCTTTTGTAGCCAAGCAAGGCTTCCAGTAGTGAGACTGAGTTAAGTTCAGTTGAGTTGTTGGCCAAGGAGGTCCCATGGAGATCCCTAACCAGCTGTGGTTGATGTTAGTGTGGAAGGTCACTCTCTCAAAACTGACAGCAGGTCCCATTCCTGAGGACAACTTCCACACAACTCATTAAACATAGAGGGGTGGCGCTGGTGCAGGCTTAGAGCCCTCGCCCATATGTTCTAGTCTCCTTGGCTCAAGAAAGTGCTTTGTAGGCTGTGGGAAAAGAAACCTGGACACCAAGCCAGCCACAAAACCCTATACCTACATTATGTTCTGCCTGCAAGGTACTCCGTGGCAATGGTGGCACAGAACTTGTAGGAGGGGCCAACCAATGTTTGCCTGTACTTGAGGTTCTATCCTAGAAGAAGAAGCTCATACCCAACACTTCCTGGAGGGCTAGAACCAGAAACTAAATAGCCAGGGACCTAAGATATGTGCCTTGTCCAGTCACCATCAAAGAGGCTTCCTCTGGCAGAAGATGGGAATGGGTGCAGAGAGTCACAGCCAGACACTATGCAAAGAGAGACTCTGAATTGGAGGTCTCTTTGAGTACCTCTCCTCAGAGTTTAGAGAACCCCAGGGAAGAGGGGGAGGAAAGGCAGTAGGAACCATAGGTGATGAAGGACATCAGGAGAACATGGCCCACTATATCAACTAAGCAGAGCTTGAATTGGCTCACAGAGATTGAAATGGCAAGCAACAGGCCTACATTGGCCTGCACCAGGTAGGTCTTTTGTGTATATGTTAAGACTGTTAGCTTAGTGTTTTTGTGAGACTACTACCAGTGGGAATGGGTGTATCTCTGACTTTTTTGCCTCCTCTTGAGATTCTTTCCCTCCCATTGGGTTGCCTTGTCCAGCCTTGATATGAGGGCTTTCACCTGGTCTTATTGTATCTTGTTTTACCCTGTTTGGCTGTATTCTGTTGGAGGCATTTTTTTCTGGTGATGAAATGGGTGGGGGGGGAGTAGATCTAGGGGAGAGGGGAGATGGGAGGGGGACTAGGAGAAGTGGATGGAGGGGAAACTGTGCATGGGATGTATTGTATGAGAGAAGAATCTATTTTCAATTAAAACAAACAAACATGTACCATTTTCAGAAAGAAGAGGGAACGTTAGTATATACACATTTCCAAAAACAATAGATGAGCAGTACCAGAATTCAGACTGAAAAAATATAACATTAAATTTGTGAATGGTTTCACTGAAGTTGGTAGTAAAAAATATCATTAATCAAATTACCTTGGAAGGCAGTGGATGAACAAAAGTAAATGTGAAAAAAATTGCATATAAACCCCATGGTCTTGGCTGTGATATTTTCTAGAGTGAGTTAATAGTTAAGTACATGTATATCAGCACTCATCATTTAAGTCAACAAATGTCAGATGGTGAAAGACGGGCTTTTTTCTAATAGAGTGGGAGGTTTCACATAAATGAGCAGAAGAGGTTATAAAGATCAATGTGTTCATAGATTCCAGATGGAGCTGTCACTGTTCACTTGTAGTTAATGTAGATACAGATGTTTGCACACAGACATGTTTACAGATGTCTGTATCATACAAGTAAATGCGAGCATGAGTTCTATAATCACTAGTTTAGAAGCCCTGGCATAAATTCATCAGTAGCAATTGGCACACCTAGTATCCATATCTCAGTTCATCAACATTCCCTAAGAATACAAGTAGAATCCCATGGATAAATGGCTAAAGTGTGGGAAAGGAGAATAGAAGAGATGAAATGAAAATTTCTTTTGGCCGGGCGGTGGTGGCACATGCCTTTAATCCCAGCACTTGGGAGGCAGAGGCAGGCGGATCTCTGTGAGTTTGAGGCCGGCCTGGTCTCCAAAGCGAGTTCCAGGAAAGGCGCAAAGCTACACAGAGAAAACCTGTCTGGAAAAACAAAAAAAAAAAAAAAAAAAAGTCTTTTAATGTCAATGCATATAAAAGGTATTAAAAACAATTTATAGCCAGTACATTCTGTGAAAGAAACAGGGGCCTATGTAAGTGTCCTAAGTGGGAGAAACTGGGATAAATAGAGTAACAAAATGGTTAGTGTTTTATACAAAGACCAAAACAAAATGGATCCCCCAAATCTCACTGTTATAAATATGTTACAGAACTAGTCAGTGGTTGGAGAAGACAAGAAGTATCTACTGCAGAAGGCCAAATGATTCACAATCTACTTAACTGTTAGGAGAATAGGCAAAGTTCTTTGCTGCTTGTTAACTAAAGATTGGGATTTACTTTCATAAAACACAACAAAGAAAGTGTTAACTTTGTGAAGGCAGGTGATTGAGTTAATGTGCACAGTCTCATGAATCTGTAAATTTAATCTTACTTAAGATGATACCTTTTCCCTATGACCTTTATCTGCTATCCCATGTATAACATCTGCTTTAACTCATGTAAAAGTATATAATAAAGCATAATATGGGAACATTCTACAAAGTACCCAGTAAGTACTCATAAAATCTATGAAAGACATCAAAATCAAGGACTCTCTGAATCACTGTTGCAGCCCTGAGTTTCCTAAGAAGACCTGACAACTAATGGCCACTTGGTATTCTAAATTATTTGCTAGAACAGAAAATGACATTAACTATGGTTAAAGAAAGGGGAATATAGATTTGAATTAACAATAAATAATAAAAGTTCTCTTGACTATGATAATTATAACATATTAATGTAAGGTTGTATTGTAGGAATTATCTAAAATCATCCTAAAAATAAAGCCTACTAAAATTAAAATACTGTTTGTGAATTCATAACAGCATGACATCCTCAGTGTTCAAGACAAAAGAATTGCTTCAATAAATTTGACTCTTGTTTTACATTTATATGAAAATGAGATTATTTCACTAGAACAGGGCCTTCCTAGTTTATTTATGCCACTTCAATGCAACAACATCTTTACTTACTATAGATTAGTAATTTTCTATTTTTTAACATAACTAGAAATGGATACATTGTTTTCACATCCCTATATCTTGGTCATGATGACTAATGTTAACAACAGAGATGAAGTGGTCTCTGGGATACTGATTTAAATTGTAAATATGTACCAGAAGTGGGGCTTTTGGGTTACAGGGTACATTCTAATTTTTCAGATATACTATTCCATTTCTCCATCATGCATGTATAATGGTTCTTTTTCCTCACAGCCTTAATAGCATTTATTGTCATGTCATTTTTTTCTTTTACTAATATGTATATGTCCAGGTATACAAGATACTGTCTCATTGTGGCATCCTTTGCATTTTCTTGATAATTAGTTTTACTGATAATCATTTTATCTGCCTTTTTCCAATTACATATTTGTTTTGGAAAAACTACAAATCTTCTCCTCCTCTTCTGAGTAATTGAAAGGTACACCATTTGAGGGGGAAATTATGTCACTGATATATCTGTATCACTTTTTATTCACACAATTGTATTTATATATAATGTACTCTTACTTACTAATGCATTGAAAACTTATTCATTTTGTCACCATAAAATAAAATACAACATTATTGCTCAGCACTCTGAGCAGTTGAATATGTCTCCAGGATGAACTGACCTTCAACTCAGCTAATGTCAGACTTTAACTAACAAGTAATTATGGGGTTTAATATCAATCTATTCCTTATAAACACCATTAACGTGTTTTCTCTCTACCTTTATCATTTGATGTTTGTTAAATAATTATATGCAATTGATTCCTGAGAGCTACAACAAAAATTGAAACTACATGTCAATATTATCTATGTGTAATAAATTTTAAAAACTCACTTTCATGCTGAGATTGATTTGCAAAACATAAAGTCATATATATATATATATATATAATATATATAATATATATATATATATATTGGTTTTTCGAGACAGGGTTTCTCTGTGTAGCTTTGCGCCTTTCCTAGAACTCACTTGGTAGCCCAGGCTGGCCTCGAACTCACAAAGATCTGCCTGCCTCTGCCTCCCGAGTGCTGGGATTAAAGGCGTGCGCCACCACCGCCCGGCCTCATATTTATATTTTTAACATAATGAAAATTCAAATAAAAGGCCTTTGTCTACAGGCAATCAGACATTGCATAGAAAGTCACTGGAAATGTCTACATCCAAACTTTATTTTTAAAAGGCACTGATATTCTTTGTGCGGATATCATGAATACAGAAACCCATTTGCCATTCACACAATACATAGTCCAGACACCCTGAAGTGAATTGTGTGTGTATATTAGCTTTCCTTAAATCTTATACTGATTTACTGAAAATGAATATACCTTCTAGAAAGAAAGTATATGAGTCTTTCTTTACGTTACAATTTTATTGGGTGGCTTTGGTCAGGAAGTAAAGAATAGATTTCTTTAAAAATCTGTGAAATATTTATTTTAAAATTGTTATTGCCATTGCTCTGTTAGTGTTGCAAAATTTCCTAGACAGTAACTGATCTTCTAATTACAACGGAATGAACATTAAAGTCTAATATTCACTCAGGTAATGTGGTGAGATCAAGAACCACATATGATATGCAAGCATTTCTGGTTAGCCCTTTAAAAATTATTTGCTTTATAAATAAAAATTTGAAAACTACCTGGTGCTGATTTTATAATTTTTGAGTTTTAGTGATTGCAGGAAATTGTTTTGTGTAGATTTTTAAATGTTTTTAATTTTTTGCTTACTTACGTGAATATGTTTCTGGCTGCATGCCTGGATGTGTACCACATATAAGCACATGTAAGTGTCCACAAAAGTGAGTAGAGGGTGTCAGATTCCTTGGATTTGTAAGCCACCTGATATGAGTGTTGAATTTGAACTCAGGTCCTCTGGAAGAACAGCAAGTCCTCTTAATTGCTGAACCATCACTCCAGCCACAAGTTATTGTTTATTGTATTTTATCACAGTTTCACAATGTACTATCATTTGAAATGTTAATATTTTTGTAGTTCAATTGCTGTTTGCTTGATACACCAAACTCATATAATTAAATCTGCTAGCCATTTTCAGAAGATACATTTCTTTAAATGATTTTAAAATCTCCATGTGAGCTTAAATTTGAATATGACTTACTTTTATATTTTGATTAATAATCATTGAAACATTTTGACAAGTTGCTTTATAAATGTGAATCTATGATTATTAAAATATACACTTTTTTCAGTTAATGCTATCTCACCACCAAGACTCATAACTCTCTTTCACATTTTATATACTTCTTTATCTAATTAATACATTTTCTAAGTTTTTAGTTTTAAAAAAAAGTATTGCAGCTAAGAAGATAATTCAGAAAGTAAAGTAGATACTAGGCAATCATAAGGAGCTGAGTTCAAACCCAGACAGATATGTGAAAATATGGGCGTTTTGTCAATTATCTGTAGCCCCAGAGGGTAATGGTGAAAAATAGATAGCTGGAGCTCATTGGCCAATCAATCTAGCCAAATTGGTGAAAGTCAGCTTTAGTAGGAGACTCTGACTCAAAATTAAAATGTAAAGCAATTGAGGAAGTCAAGAGATATTGTTATCTAGCTTCTACGTGAATGCATACACATGTACATGCACATCCGCATACCCACAGGCAGACACATAGAGATAGATACATTTAATATACATACACACACATACCACACAAATAAAAGTAATATAAGAGTAATTAATGAGCCGGGCAGTGGCAGCACATGCCTTTAATCCCAGCACTCGAGAGGCAGAGGCAGGCAGATCTCTGTGAGTTCGAGGCCAGCCTGGTCTCCAAAGCGAGTTCCAGGAAAGGCACAAAGCTACACAGAGAAACCCTGTCCCGAAAAACCAAAAAAAAAAAAAAAAAAAAAAAAAAAAAAAAGTAATTAATGTAAAAGTAAAATCTTTAAATGATACATCTTATGCGGTCTTCCAGAGCTACCTTTATTATTTTAATTAAACATTTTTGTTAGGCTCATTACACATATATTTACAAAAGTTTAATTAAAGTAGTGGGGGAGAATATGAGGTATGAAAAGATTTAAACAGAAATGGAGGAAAGTCCTGGGGTTTGGGAAGGGTTAAAACAGAACCTGAGGCTGTATAAAGGTCTGTATTATAATATATTGCTTTATAAGCTAATGGAAAATAAAATTTTAAAAAGAGTGTGCAAAGGAGTTATGTTTTGTAGATGAATGATTCTTCTCCCAAAAGTTGTGGAATGTTTTTAATGCAGTGGCAAATACGGGATTCAATCTATGAAATTCTGGCCAGAAAGTTTAGAAGCTCCTGAGACTATATAGATATTGCTACTGCTCTAGGTTGTCCAAGAAATGGATGATAGAACCCCATTACTGAAGACAGCGTTAAACTTGCTTATAGGAAACAAATAAATGAAGCTGGCACTGAGCTAGAAGCTGTCTTCCTGGTAAACAGCTTTCCTTATTCCAGAAGATACTATGCAGTCTGCTGGCAAGAAAGCTCATCAAGATCTCACCCATATGTGGACTCTATATTGTGTAATACTGACCTGCCAGGAAATGTATATCCAGAGCTGCAAATGGGGTATGGCTCTTTGGAGGATAATCAATTGCTTTTGGATTTGTATCCCACTTTATAGCAAGGAGTGCATAGTCATAAGTCAAACTTGCTCAAAAGTCTGTGGCTTGGGAGGTACCACAGGGTAACCTATTACTATTACTTTGGTAAGTGAAAGCTTATTAAGATTTCTGTCAAAATATTTATATTTATACCACAGACTGGTGCTGTTCTAGGCTCAGGACAGAGAATCTTCTGCAATGATTGATGGTTAATACAGAAACTCATTATCTGGCTAAAGCACTGAGAAGAAGTGACCATTGAGTGATTATCCCCCAATGGAAGCTCTATATCATCTCCTCTAAGATGAAGCAAACAGTAAGAAGGAATGGAAAGGAAGAATATAAGAGTCAGAAGATGGAAAGGAGTGCTGTGAAACACTGTCTTCTAAAATACATGGTCATTGCACTCATAAGCTCATAGTATCAGGGAATACCTGGACAGGAATTGCAGAAGATTGGGCCCTGCAGGATTCCATTATGTATGAGAGAGATTCATATGGTGCACCTGAGATGCTACTGGCAGTTAATGCTTGCCGTGGTGTGTGTGTACAATTTTCTTCAGTCACTCTCTACTCATGCTTGTACAAGCAATCCTAATTAAAGTCAGTGGGCCAAGATAAAAAGAACATACAGTAGACTAATACACATTTTTTTTCATTTAAAGATAAATATGTGCATGGCAATAAATCAAATGCTAATTACTTCTTTTAGGTTTGAAGAAATTAGAGAGTCAACATGTCATAAAAAATCTACTTTAATGACAAGAAACATTGCATTCACAACATTTCATTGGTTTTTCTGTAGGAAATTATTAAACATTCATTATGCAAGAACTAATATAAATTTACTAAGCTATCCATAAAATAATATTTGTAAATATTCTGAACTCTAACCCATCTAAAATCCCTTAGTAATTTATTAGTATTTCTTTTTATTTCCTTTTTATTGAAAATCGATTCTTTTCTCATATAATATGTCCTCATTACAGTTTCCCCTCCCTCTGCTCCTCCCCATCTGGACTCACTCCATTCTGTTTCTCATTAGAAAAGAACAGGCTTCTAGGAGATAATAACAAAATAAGAAAAAAAATAAAATATTATAAGATAAAAAATAAATCACAATGAGGCTGGGCAAGGCAACCAAACAGAAGGAAAAAGAGCCTGAAGAGCAAGTACAAGAAACAGAGACCCACTGATTCACATGCTCAGGAGTCCCATAAAAATACTAAGCTGAAAACCCTAATATGCATGCAAAAGTCCTGGTGCAAACCCATTTCAGTCTTGTGCTTGCTGCCCCTGTCTCTGTCAGTTCATATAAGCTTTGCTAAGATGAGTCAGAGGGCCTTGTTCTTCTGATGTCCGCCATCCCCTCTGGCTCTTACACTTCTGCCTCCTTTTCTAGTGGTGGGAGAGGCACCTTAAACTCTGAGGGAAAGGATTTGATGGACATATTCCATTTAGAGCTATGTGTTCCAGGGACTCTTTATCCCTGTAATGTCTTATTGTGGGTCTCTGTCGTCGTTTTATTTAATTGTTGCTTCCTTTTAAGCCATGGATGTACAAATTAGCAACTTCAACTCTGCTGCTACTGATAATGGTGAGGCCGCAAGGGCTGCAGTTGGGAGGACATACTGTTCCCTCAGGCTCCAACTCTTGCAAAGCTATGAAGGAAACTAAACTACACCTCTGCCCCTCCAAAGAACTCAAGATTCAAAGGTTAAGGTGGAATTCTCCTCATTAGAGAGGTTGAAAAGCAAATAGCTCACCTCCTCTCCTTGCTTGTGTCCTCCAAAAAGTTCTCACACTTCTCCTTGCCCCTCCTTAAAAATCTTTCTCCACCTGGCTCCTCCCTGCCACTTCCTGTCATCTAGTTGCTGACTCAGCCTCCTGACTGCAGGTGAATCTTATTTAATCAAACACATCTTTCCATTATTAAACAAATGTTCCAGAGCATAAACAAAGGTAACACACCTTAAAATAATATCCTACATTTCCCCCTTTCTGTCAAAATAGCAAAAAAGATTTTAACTCTAACACAAGACTGTCCCCAACAAAAACAATTATCAACTAAAGATTACATTCACAATGTAATGAATTCCAGTTCAATTGTGTTTGGCAAATTAAAAGAAAATACTCCACTAAGTATCCTATCTTATTGAATCTAAAGTTTTATACCTAATGTACTCTCTATAATAACTAAGGGAAACTGTAACTATAACTATCTAGTCGTCAACTCCATCAAAGACCCCAGAAGGATAATATTATTTGAGTAAACAAGTTCATTGTAAACAACTTCCAAAACTCTAGCAATGACAGAGGCATCTTACTGCCTGGATAGTCACCCAAAGTTCCATCTGCAACATTGAGGCATCTGTCTTCAGCCTACATGCCTATAGTATCTTGCAGACTTCTCAGTGGAGCTGGAATTTTGAAGGCTTGTACTGCCTTGTTTTGTGAAAGTTCAACTGGCGCTTTCTTCTGTGTCCTGCTGAATAACTGACAAACTTCTGTGAAGCATGAATTTTGAAGGATTGTCTTGCCTTGTTTTGGCAAAGTTCATTAGTCATTTTCCTGTGGGTCCTGCATGTATAATCTGCAAAGCACATTGTCAGCAGTCAAATGCAAGAACAATTTCTTTGCCCAGTGGCTAACTTTGCCACAATGAAAGTAAACTCCTTAAGGAGTTCCTTCAATGCCCATCTTCTATGAAGTAAATTGGTGCTGCCAGGAGCAGATGTGTGTTATTGTCAAAAAATACTTTAAGTTAACAAAACATTTTAAATGCCATATTCTATAGATATTTGAAGACTATCTAAAATATATTTATTTAATCTAGAAAATATACTTAATATATCTACAAATTTGATTGCTATAAATGACTAACTACTGACCTATGTTTCTTGATTGTCCTATATAGTTTATAATATTAGTATTCAAAAACTAGAACTTTACCTTACATTTTAAAATGAGCTGCATAGATATAATACCTTAAACAAGATTAGAAAAACACATACAATATGTTGTAACAAAAATAACCTTAAATTTTTAATCAATATACAAAAATCCTTTAAACAATATATATATATACACTGTAACAAACTAAATGTAACTTTGTGTCAATATACTATATTCCCCCAAATGATAAATGATAAGAAACATCCATAACCCACCAAATAACCAAAAACTACCCACACCCCCCAACTCTTGGAAATGTGAGCATAATTTTCTCCATATTGCTTCCTGATGTCTGTGGACAAAGTATATTTAGAGCCTCAGAGAGAAATTTTTGAGATAATGAACAAGTCCTGAGAAGACCAGCAGTAACCTTTGCTGATAGATATTACCTGCCAAGTTTTAGGAGGTCTGGCCAGATCAAACCTGATCCATATGAGAAATCCATAGTTTCTCATCTCCTGTGGGAACAAAACTCCAAAGCATTTTTTATTTCTGTTTGACAAATAATTTTTTTGACTTTTTAAAGTCTTTCCTAAAGTATATAGGCTGATTTATTTCAACAGTCCTTTTTTCAATTCCAGGTCTCTTTGCATCTGTCCTTTGCTTTTCAACAATCAAAAAATTCAAAATCAACACAATAACATACAGGATACAAAATACCTGTGTACTTCTCATCTCATGTGGCTATTTCTTTTACTCTCTCTTTAAAGACTTTATTTTATATTCTTTTTTTTATGACTATACCCTTTTCTTTATCTTAAGCCTACACACATTGTTCAATATACTGTAACCTATTTAGAGGTTTTTTTTCCATCTGGATCCCTTTTACTGCTTATCTATAGTCTTTTTGGACCATATGTGCAAAGTTTTAAACTGCTAACCTGCATCTGGGTTCTCCATTTGTGGCTCTCAGCTGGCTCCTGCCCACTTCTCAGGTTGGGAGAGCCAAACCTACAGCTCACAGCCCGGTTAGAGGTTCATGACTGAAAACTGCATTCAGCCTCCCTAGCTCTGGAAGCCAGGACCTGCGTTGCCACAGGCAGTTTTTACTTAGCTTGTCATTTTTATTTAGCACCGCCAGCAGACAACAGCACCTCTTAAAGAAGTCATATCTTTTTTTGTTTTTCTTCGTTTTTCAGCTTTCTCAGGTCCTATGGAAATATGGCCCACAATGGGTGCCAATTGTTGTCCTTTTATTTAATTGTTGCTGCCTTTTATGCCACAGCTGTCCAAATCAGCAACTGCAACTCCATTGCTAGCAGCAGCAGTTAGGTCACAAGGGCTGTAGCCCGGAGGGAAGTCTGTTCCCTCCGGCTCCAACTCTTGCAAAGCTATGAAGGGAACTTAACTAAACTTCTGTTCCTCTAAAGAACTCAAGATTCAAAGGTTAAGGTGGAATTCTGCTCTTCAGACTGAATAGCAAATAGCTCCCCTCCTCTCCTTGCTTGTGTCCTCCAAAAAGCCCTCATGCTTCTCATTGCCCCCACTTATAAACCCTCTCACCGGGCTCCTACCTACCCCTTCTTTTCAGTTAGTTGCTGACTCAGTCTCTTGACTGCAGGTGAATCTTATTTTAGCAAACACATCTTTCCATTGTTAAACAAAGGTTACAGAGCATAAACAAAAGTAACATACCCTAAAATAATATTCTACAACATGTCTCTGCATCTGTTCTAATCTACTGCAGGAAGAAACTGATTTTGATGGTGACTGAGTAAGCTACTGATCTGTAACTATAACAGAATATATTTAGGAGTCATTTTTATTACTACTTTTTTTTTCAAGACCAGTAATATTTCTTTTACTCTAGGTATCTGGGCTATTTAGTCTCTGGTTCTTTGTCACTCAAGCAGTATCAGGCCTGGGTCCCATTTATGGAATGTGCCTTAGTCAAATCAGATATTGTTGCTTACTCTCACAAGTTCTACGTCACTATTGCCCTAGCATATCTTGCATGCAGGACAGATTGTGAGTCAAAGCTTTTTGTGGCTGAGTAGGTGTTTATGTTTCTTTTTTTATAGCCTGCAGGGTAGCTCCACTCATCCAAGTCACTAAAATATATTGACAAAAGCTGCGTGAAGGCACTAGATTGACTTCTCCATGTTCAATGATTTGTGTGGGTGTTGTCTTCAGCAATGGGGCACAGCTGCCACTTTGTAGAGAGCAAACCATTGTCTTAGTGACAACTTGGGTAGTTTGGAAATCTCCATGAGACCCTCTTGGCCAAAAATTCAATTGAATGCAGTGCAATCCCAGTACTGGGCTACCTCATTTGGTGACAAGAAATGGCCAGTTTAGTCTTTTTTGTTCCCATTATTAGGAGATCTCATTTGGATTGCCTTAATATATTTTAGGCAATTTCCACTGCAATAGGTTTCCATGCAATCCCTCTAATGTCACTCAATTCCAGCTGTCTCTCCCAGCACTCCCTAAATAAACCCTATCTACCTTCCCCTCACCACATGAACATCCCTTTAATAGTTCAAACAAAATCAGCTATATATGTTTTTGTATGGTTGATAATTAACAGTAATCATTTTTATGCCTTAAATGGATGATTTTTTTTTACTAATGTAAATATGACATCAAGAACAAAACATGGGGAAGGCTGGTGGGTAAAAGCACTTGCTGCATAAGCCTTACATTCCCAGTTCTGATACCCATAACCCACACAAAAGCAGAGTTGGCTCAGCTCAGATATCTATAATCTTTGGATTGCTTGTGAGGAGATGGGTGATGGGAACAGGAGAATCTACAAAAGCTCCCAGTCCATACAGCCGAGTTCTGGCACCTGCCCTCTCATTTCCACATGTGTGCTGTGTTTCATGAGTGTTAGCAAGTGCACACACACACACACGTATACCCCCTCTCTCTCCTAGGAAGGACTGTGGCCTGAGACTTCATCTGTTATAACTGTTTGTCCCCAAGCTGCTATTTATCAGGATGGGGTGGTTGTTTGCTTTTTTATCACAACTGCAGAAATAAAACAATGACAGATATCAACTTTTAAACATGATTAAATTGTAAATCATAGTGAAGACTCAGATATATCTCACAATAAAAGTTTTTCAGATATTGACTTACTTAGTCTTGGCCAATAAAGGTTCTTTTAGGCCCATTCAGAGTCAGTACTCCACAACTTTATTGCCATTTTACATGTGGCAGGAGAGTTGTTCTTTGGAATAGTCATATATCAGTTATCAAGGGTTGCTCATTCTCTTTTTAATTTATTACTAAATTATTAATTTCTCTTCCCAGAAGATGCATAAGTAGTCTCCTCAGCTGACAACAGATTGCACCTCGGCTGGCACCAAGACAGTCTTCTGAGTCACAAGTACTCCAAAAATATTTGTCAGGTGAATAAAATACAAACATAAATTGTGATAGAACAGCTTTACTCATAGAATTACCAATAATTTATTAAATAAAATCCCATCAGTTAAAACAAAATAAGTTGCACACGCAATTAGAATTTTTTCTGTACCTGATTTTGAAGACTGGGAAACATAACACTTCTCAAATGAGAAAGGGAAGAATGATCAATTACTTTCAACTAACACTGTGTGTCATAGAAACCATATATAGTAAAAGAATTGTGTCACCTTTCTGCAAGTTGCTTCAGGGCCAGATCTCTCCAATTCCATGAACCACCTGACACATGACCAGTATTGACAATGACACAGAAATAGTATCCAAAATCCTGATCACACATGTATCATACTCCTTCAGGATAGACCCCATGTGCCCATGGAACATGACTAGTGCCAAGAAACCAAGAATGGCCTGAAGAATATTTAGAATAACAACTCAAAGGCCATGGATGCACAAAGTTGTGAAAATCCTAAGTTAAGACAAAGTTCTGCAAGAGCACTAGTCCCAAGCACCAATGGTGTGTTTATACCACATAGGCCATAACTAGAAGCATGCTTTCATCCACCTTCCCAAAGATCTTAGTGACAGACACCTAAGTTAATGGTCATGGCTCAAACCAAATGCTAGCATACTTGCAAGATGTAATTTCATCTTCTGTTCCAGTTTTCCACTTGCTCCAGAGATAAGACTTCTGTCTGACAGAGTGAAGAAAAGACTCCAATTATCCTGGGCTACAGTTAGAGAAGTCTGCTGATCTGTGCTTCTGCTTGAACAAATAAATCTTAGATGAAAAAAAAAAAACCCTAAGCATCTTGAACACATATCTGTGTATATACATATATATGTAAATATATATAATATGAATATGATGAAATGGATATAAAAAGCAAGCTTTATCACATATTTAAAAATTAGAGGCATATTGCACAATGTGTATATGTATTTGTTTAAAACCTTACATATCTTGGACCTGAGCCTTGATATCATTTTAAAATAATCTTATAGATATTGGTGTAGATTAAAACATCAGTGAAGCTAATGTCAGCTGCCGTGACAAATCCATTAGCTTCTAACATAAATCTTGTGAAAACCTATACCATAATTTTTCACTGGGTAAGGTCATTTTGTTCATTTTGAAAGGTTGAAAGATTTAAAACAAACAACAAAAACCAAAGTCAACTAAACAAAGTTTCTAACTATAACTTCTAGTTATTCAAAATTCCATGCATTCTTTTAACCTTCCCAGTGAGCATCAAATTGCAGACTTTTAAGTAATGTAACAGCTCAATGACTTTTACATTGGCCTCAGTTTTCTTTCTTCCTGGTTCAGTTCCTAAAATGGCTTTTTATTGGTTGTTTTATTTTATTTACTTATAGGATATTAATTTTATAGTTAACTAATTAATAAATCTTTATAACTTCTTCCTACTTCTTTTCCTATTGCTATGATAAAACATCCTGGCCTTTTGTGGAATATTAGTTAAAGATGTGTTACATTTGTTTATGCTGTGGAATATTTGTTTAATGATACAAAGATGTGTTGTATTCTTTTTTGTTGCATTTGTTAAACTCTGTAGAGCTGCGTCACTTTTGCTTAAAACACCTGATAGGTCTATAAAGTGCTAGGCAGGAGAAAGAAATAGGCAGGGCTGGTGGGCAGAGAGAATAAATAGGAGGGGAATGCTAGAGGAGAGAGCAAGGAGTGAGAAAAGAAGAAGGAAAGGAAGATGTCCAGCGTCAGCCACCCAGCCACCCAGCCAAACAGCCAGCCATGGAGTAAAAAGAAAAAGATATATAGAATAAAAAAGGGTAAAAAGCCCAGAGGCAAAATGTAGTTGAGGAGAAACTGTATAATTTGAGTTAGAAAAGCTGGCTATACACAAGCCAAGCTAAGGCCAGGCATTCATAAGTAAAAATGTCTCTGTGTATTTATTTGGGAGCTGGGTGGTGGGCCCACAAAGGGTAAAAAAAACCAACTACACTCACCAAAGCAACCTAATGGGTAAAAGGTATTTTAGCTCCTAGGTCAAGGTACAGCCCATCATGATGGGGTTAGAAAATGTTGGCCACATTGTGTCCACAACTGGATATATTACGTACTGTATTTTCATGATCAAGTGCCCAAATTTTTACAGCATTCTATCCTGTTGTATCATTGGTAACATTTCTTTTCTTGTGTTTTTCTGCTCATCTGTGTTTCTTCCTGAATGTGAATATATACATGCCCATCTTTTTTTTTCAGTTGAAAGATAAAAACCTTTCTTTACATTCCACTTTAGGCCCACACACTTGACTAAGGTGGAGGGTTTAGACCAGCTGTTCAAACACTAGGCTGCCTCATTAGTCACTCTAGGCACCTTTCTACTGTGGCCTGTGGGATTAAACCAACTATTCACTTTTTTAAAAGTAATTTTTTATTAAAAACAATGATTTTCTTTCCTTTTACATTCCAACCTATTCCCTCTCCCTCTTCTTCTCCCACTCCCCACCCCAACCCCCATCCCACCCTCATCCCCTGCTCATAGAGAGTAAGGCCTCCCTTGGGTAGTCAACACAGGCTGATATACCATGTTGGGGCCAGACCTAGCCCCTCCCTACTGCATCACAGCCGAGTAAGGCTTTGAACCATAGGGAATGGGGTCTAAAAAGTCAGTTTGTGTACCCCGGGTAGGTCCTGGTCCCATTGTTATGGGACCCACAAACACATCAAGCCACATAACTTTCACCCACATTCAGAGGGCCTAGTCCAGTCCCAGCTGCCCAGCTGTCAGTCCAGAGTTCATCAGATCCCATTAGCCTGGGTCAGCTATTTCTGTGGTTTTTTTCCATCATGATTCTGATCCCCCTTGCTCTTATAATCCTTCCTCCCTCTCTTCAACTGAACTCCAGGATCTTGGCCAAGGGCTTAGCTGTGGGTCTCTGCATCTGCTTCTATTAGTAACTGTACATACAAGGTTTCCATTTCACATGGTCTTTTTCAGGTACTCAAAAGCACAGACCTGAGAATTTTCATGTATAAGCATTAAGCCAAGTCTCCTTTGCAGGTATGTACTGTTTTACATGTGGAGGTACTGTTGATAAAATTGAAATCTGGCCAGGTTGATGTGTCTGCTCCATACAGTTGGAAATTTTCTTGCAAGATGACTATATTTGTCTGTGCCCAAGGTTAGTGTTTAGAGCAAATAATATGTGTTTTGTTAAGATTTCTGCCTCATTTTAAGGTATTTATTATGCTGTCATGGACAGAAACAACTTGGGGATTTTATTTTGCTTACATGTCACTGTCCATCATGAAGGGAAATTAGAGAAGGAACTGTGGGGAGCCATTGTGATGAACTATTGCAGGCCAGGACACAATTACAGTGGATAGCAATTCATAATTTAGATGTTAAATCACCAGAGGAGCCATTCTTTGATGGGGCACCCTGTCAGGCAAGGCTTGCAGGCCACTGACACTGAAAACTGTTGCTCCATCTGTAATTTCACCTGTGCAAGAATGGCTATGATGTCTTCCCATTTACCATGCATTTCCATGTAATGTATACATGTAATCTCATAATTACATCCCAATCTTGTGGGCATGCACAATTGTGGATGGTCTAGAAGATGGTTTCTCATTAAATTGTATAATTTCCATGAATATAAACATACTAAAATATGCTTCATGGCTATATCTGTTGTTCCATGTGGACTGTAGACACTTAGAGGTTTTGTTCTTCGTCCTTAGCCACTGACAAGGAAAATTGGCCAAGCAAAGTGTCCTTGTGGAACTTTCACAAAGCAGAACTGCTGGTGCCTGGCTTTGTTGGATCAAAACCCTTCAAAAGAATTACAGCAAAATAGAAGTGATAGTGCAGCTGTCCAGCCTTGCTATATCTTAGTCCTTCAAGAGATAGATAGCACCTATGTTGCCCTAAGCTTCCTCCACTGGCACCTCCCTGCTCTGATTCACAAAAACAAAAACAATTAACACTTCATACTCATTTCTTCACTAGTTTTTAATGCGAGATTTTAGGCTAAGTAGACTAACTCCTTTAGGTCCCGAGATTCAGTTGATTAACAGAAAAAGGTTGTTAAATGATTAACCATGTCCAGATATTATTAACCACATAAAATAGTACACATATTCTTTGACTTTTTCTTAAAGTTTAGTTCTCTCATTGGTGTAGTTTCTTTCCTTGTACCCTTGTAGCTGTCCCTTTAAGAGATGATCCAATACTTTTACAACAGCAGGTGTGGTCAGTCACTAATTAAGCTGGCCACGTCTCTGCAAAGTGTGACTTTTATCAGAACGCTTGTCCCTGAAAGTCTGTTTTGCAGTTTTTACTATCAAGTTTCTAATGAATGGATATACATACATATATATGTGTATATACAGGCTTGAGAATTTATATTTGTAATGGGTAGAAGAATAAAGATGGAAGAAGCAAAGAACACAGTGAGGAGCACATAGAATGAAGAGCATTTGCCCATGTGTATGAAATTATTATAGAAATCTTCTTGTTCCTTTGCTCCTGGAGGGATTTCTTAGAGGACCCTGGGTAGGGGCTGAGGGCTGGTACCTCAACTGAAGCAGAGAATTTGGAGGAACACTACTTACTAGGTTGTTTTCCATGGCTTGCTCACCCTGCTGTCTTATACCACCCAGAACCATCTCTCCAGGGATGATACTGCATCCAGTTGGCTGGGCCCTCCCCCATCAATTGTCAATCAAGAGAATGTCCTACAAACAGACTGTCTTTCAGAGAACCTCATGGTTTATGTGTGGAGGAGGGGGCATTTTCTTAATTGAGCTTCTTTTTCCTGGATAACTCTAGCTTATATCAAGTTAATGAAAAAAACTAATCAAGGCAGTTCTTAAAATGGGAAAAATTTGAAGTTGAGCAAGTTTGAGTTGCATAATCCAATGCCCTCATGTATCCAGCAAACTATAATCTTTAGTTTTGGATTTTCACATGCAGACATTTCTGACCAACTAGTGGTTATGAAATATGTTCATCCACTTGTTGGGAAATTATACTTACAAAACAAACTTGAAGTCACTATTTTATGACATGAACATGAATCTGTCAGAGGAAATAAATGTGTATATAAAGAAACTATATACCCACTGTAATAGAGTTGGATCTAATGCTTTTAAATTAAAGATTTGACAGATTCAAAAGAATCTAAATAAAAGAAAGTAGACAAAGACTGACTAATTCCAAACCCTCTGCTAATTCTATTTCTGATCTGAACTTAAGTACATGTCATGCCTTTATTCAGTTTAGAAGGTCAAGAATTTTAGGCCTCTGTTTTAATAATTCAAGTGACTGAAATATGAGAAATTGGAATAATAT
This sequence comes from Peromyscus leucopus, assembly GCF_004664715.2. Classification (NCBI taxonomy): domain Eukaryota; kingdom Metazoa; phylum Chordata; class Mammalia; order Rodentia; family Cricetidae; genus Peromyscus; species Peromyscus leucopus. The sequence goes on from NC_051065.1 coordinate 90,736,541, forward strand.
CACATTAAAATTAAATCAAGTGTCATTTATGGTTTTAAGGAGGAAGAAGAGGAGGATAACAAGTGATAGAATGAAATATAACCATATTGACAACAAATTCATAATAAATTATATAAACATTCCAATTAAAAGAAAGGAAATTTAAGTAAATTTAAATAAATAAATAAATAGATAGATAGATAGAATGGAAATCATGATCCTAATGTTGCCTTTTTATATCATAAGAAGATTTTGGAATAAAGTGTTATGAAATTTAGAAGCTGCACTGAATGCACATACATAAAATACTAATACAACAAAACGGTTCTCAATGAATATAGACTTAGCAATACCACTACAGAATAGGATAGGAAAATTTCATAGAACTTTAAGTAGAGGTAATGAACCAACAGGGTTCATGTCTCATCAATTGAAATAATAAAATAATATGAAAGAACGCATGAAAATAGGAAAGAAATACATGAAAGGTGAAGTACTATCACTAACCAGACTTAGGAAGCTGACTTTCATACACTAATCTACAAAACAATGCTGAAACGTACTTTCTTTCATGGAACATTAAGCACATTATATTATATTTTAATACAAAACAAACTATTCAAAAATTTAAACTTAATAAAAAGTAATGCAAAATGTATTTGTGACTGTAAAGTATTGACTAATGATGTATTGAAACTCCTAAATATTCAGAAATTCAAAAATTCAAATAACATTTTAAAGAGAAAAAAGCCTTAAATGAAAATAAAAATAAGCTTAAATTAATAAAAATAAAGTAAATCAAACTGATTAAATATACTTAGATTGTGTATTGAAAATTTATGAAATTATTCATGAATATACAAATAGTGTAAGTCAGAAATAATATCTTTGTAACAAATTATGAAAAAGAAGTAGGAAAAACAGAATGATAGGAAATTATTATTAATTTTTTTTGAGACAGGGTTTCTCTGTGTAGCTTTGCACCTTTCCTGGAACTCGCTTTGGAGACCAGGTTGGCCTCGAACTCACAGAGATCCGCCTGGCTCTGCCTCCCGAGTGCTGGGATTAAAGGTGTGCGCCACCACCACCCGGCAATGATAGGAAATTATAATGCTGAGTATAATCAATACTGAAATTTAAAAACTAATAAAGAACTAAAGCCTAAACCTATAAACATTCAAGTTTAATAGAGAAGAGCTCCAGTGTTTCATGCTAATTCGTTGAACATAAAATAGCAATTGTTGCAAAGCTAATCATAGTTTTATATAGATAAAAGTAATAATTTTGATGTTATATCAGTCTATCCTCTGTTGATTTTTAATTTATCTATCTTTTTTTATAAAGAAATACAATATTCTGAAAGAAATACATCTTTGTAGACTTTCCCTTTATTTGTTATGGCAAAAAGGATGTCTTAATCACATCTTGTGTGATTTAATACCTTGATGTTGCTGCTTCCATGGAAGCTGCAATTGGGGAGTTGGCATTGGAGCTGTAGCCCTTACAACTGTGCATAATTCACAAAGTCAGACGGTTGAAGATTTCAACCCGAACATTCTTGGGTTTGGAGACTTTGCAATTCCTGTTGATTTTTAAGAGAGTTCTGTGTTCTTATGTTTGGCCAATCTTGTAAAAGCTTGGATTAGTAAAGAGAACCTGGACAATTATCTGGTTCCTATGATGTAGGCATATATTTCATGCCTACTGCATTATTTTATTAATTAGCAGAAATAAGATTTTTTTTTTTTTTTTTTTTTTTCCGAGACAGGGTTTCTCTGTGTAGCTTTGCGCCTTTCCTGGAACTCGCTTTGGAGACCAGGCTGGCCTCGAACTCACAGAGATCCGCCTGCCTCTGCCTCCTGAGTGCTGGGATTAAAGGCATACGCCACCACCGACCAGCTAAGATATGCCTTTTATTAAGGAAGAAATGATCCTATATTTTAAATCTGCAGAGAATTAAGTGGTAAATACTGGTTTGAGGAACAATGAGATATTACACTCAAAATCTCAGCACATATAGATACAAACAATATATATATGTATCAACCGTTATAAATAAGAAAACAGAAACAATGTAAAAGAAAAGCGAGAGTCAAGCTCAAGCTAAAATCTCACCTTCCTCCTGCTGTCCAGCTTCGCGAAAAGAGACCTACTTCTGTTTTTTTTTTTTTATTTTTTTTGCTTCTCATTGTTGTAACCCACATGATGCTCGTCACTGTTGAATGTACAGCAAGTCTTAAAGATATGTCTCAATGCTGCTATATCCTGAACACAGAGATCTTATGGATTAAAGCATGTCACCACCGCCACACTCTTCTATGCTCTATAGCTCTGACCCTGAACACACAGATATCTATGGATAAAGCGTGTCACCACCCCACTCTTGCTATGCTCTAATAGCTCTGAGACAACTTTATTATTAAAACAATCAAAATAATAATTTAGTACAATTAGATTACCACCACAATCCATCATTTAAAGGACAGGTGGACTTATAAGTAGAAACTAAGACAGTGGAAAAACAATATCAATAACTATTAGGTAAATAAAACATAAGATCATAATGCAACACATAGGCATTAAAGATACTAAAATCAAAAGAACGGTTTTACCAAATGCTGGAAAAAGTATGGAGAAAATGGATTAACTATCAGTAGTAATATGGCTGAGCTTATAGGAAAATTAATTAATTATATCTAGTTTAATTAATTAATTATTAGAGTTAATTTATTACATTAATTTTTGGTTTCTCAAGACTGTTTTTCTTTGTAGCCCTGGCTGTCCTGGAATTCACTTTGTAGACAAGGCTGGAATTGAACTCAGAGATCTGCCTGTCTCTGTCTCCCTAGTGCTGACATTAAAGTTATTCACAACCTAATTCCTTCTCTTTGTGTGTGTGTGTGTGTGTGTGTGTGTGTGTGTGTGTGTGTGTGTGTGTTTATGTACGTAGGAGAGTGCAATTTCTCATAGAGGACACAGGAGGGCATCAGATTCCATGCAGCTGAAATTATAGGCTCTTGTTAGCCACCAGATAATGCTACTGGAAATCAGACTCAGGTCCTGTGGAAGAATCATTTTCCTAGACCCTAGGTGTTTAATCTTAATTGTGCTGATGCTTAAAAAGATCTACATATGTAAAAGAGTACTGAAAACCACCATATATGTGATATGTTATATCTTAGTCTCTATATAGCACAGTAATAAATGAAGGAGAAATTAGAAAAACTCACAAGAAAAGTGTATTTAAGTCATATCTTCATCATAATTGAAAAATCTCTGTTAATTAATAACTGTTTCAACATTTTTTAAAGAATTTTGCTTGAAATAGTAGATATTTGGAAAAATTAGTAAAATGATGAAGTAATAATAGGCAGATAACTTCATGTCTTATGTTTAAATATTCAGGGCTAGGTTTGTACACATAAAGTACTGTGCACATTAAAAACTAGAGAGATGGCTTTGGGGTTAAAAACAGTTCATCTACAAGCTACATACATAGTGTAACGGTGAAAATAAAAGCAAATTAAAACCTTTGTGTAACTTGATAGAAATGCCTTAGAAATCCCAGTTAACTATGGGAGCTGGCTTTTTATTCTGTTGTCTGTATGTCATGAAACAGTCCTCAATCTAAGGGCAAATGTGTGTTCATTTCAAACATGGCCAGACGTCTGATTTCAGAAGCAGGTGAGAGCTCATTGAGGGCTCTTTCCATGCACTAGAGTAACTGAGTGGGGGCATTTGCAAGTACTTCCCGATTGGCAGGTGGAGACTGCAGAGTACTCAAGGACACTTTGAGACACTCCCCTCATTTACGTTTCTGATCTGTATCTTACGGAGTGCACCTGTCAGCAGCTCTTCCTTGGCCCTACTCCACACCACCACAGTTCTTAGGTTATGCTCCCAGAAAAGAACATCAAATTAACTTGCACTAAAAGACATATTAGAAAGAGCTGAAGAATGTTTGCTCTTGTCTCAGCTATAACTCAACTACTTGATATTGTGAGTATGTTTTAAGAAATGAATCTTGAACTTTTAGAGGCTTGAGTCATTTGGCTTTATAGGTACACTTAGATCATTTCAATGCATTTTTAAGATTTTTTTCAGTTTATAGTTTGTTAAGTTTTTCTATCATGATCAATAATAGGGTCTATCATTTCATTGAAGGGATAGGTGGACATTGTAAACTATAGTAAAATAATTAGTTGGCATGAGAAGTTATATGTTGCTGCTGAGATTTAACAGCTTCTAGAAGCATGATAATGTTCAATATTTGTTCTAAAAAAACAAGCAGGAAGCATGCTGATGAGAGACACTCTCAAGAGAAGTAAAAGGGGGGTGGATGGGGAGAAACATTTAGCAGAGAGAGGATTTGAAGTATTATACTCATGAGACAAAACTCAAGAGAAGCTATTATTAGGGTTTATCTTTAAGGAGAAATTGGGCAAGATGTGTAAAGCACTGTGGACCCATGAGAACAGACATTTCCAGCTTGTTGTATGACAAATCTACTTAATACATAACAAGTTAGAGATTTCTTAGTTATTATGTAGATACATCAAATAGTCTTCTTTTTTTATTCTTTATTACTTAGAAACAAGAAAATAGATTGATTTTACCTTTCTGAAAGGTTTTCTTAAGAGAATGAAAATATGTTCATTCTCTATTTTGTTTTTCTGTGTCAAATGCTGGAAAGAGGACATGGCCATTATAATCACTACAACTGACTAAGAGAAATACTACATATTATTTTGAAAATGTAATTCTTTTTGTAGAGTCTGATATTTTGCTCAAGAGAAAATAAAGAACAATGCGTGATGGAAATAATTTTGTTTCTACTTACTGCTGTTGGATTTCCTAAGACAGTCCAGGATACTTCATGAATCCAGAACAAAACAGAAGCCAAGTGAATCACAGAGCCCATCTGCCTGCTGGACGAGGTGCTACAAAATTAGGAATGGGGGTACTGTTAGGATCTGAGAGAAGTTCCCAACAAAGACCAACAGTCACATATGCAATTTAATAAGAGTGTTTATTTCCAACAGATTGGGTTTGCAAATAGCAACCCTGAAGGAAGGTCATAAACTCCTTTTAAGCAGAGTTAGGGGAATTCCAGGAAAGAGGGATTAATCTGGTGTTTTTTGGTGGAGGAAAGATTAATCTGGGAACTGATTGGTTGAAGGCTATAGTGGTTTTAGGGGTTTGTTGATGAGAGGGTAGGAAAAGCTATTTTTAGCTAGCAGAAGGGGAAGGGAGCATCTGCAGAGCCTACAGAAAGGGTTGTAGGGCACCTGCTGATTGATTGCCCTTGAGATGTGGTCTTGCTGAGAACTGCTTGCTCAGCTCCAACCAGTTCCACTAAACTGAAACTAAGTCCTGGTCCCTGGCAAGACTGTTAGAAACCTGTCATGGCTCTGGTCTGGCTCTGCAAGTACAAGATCTTGACCCAGACCATACCTAAAGGGAAGTGGCCAGTTTCTTAAAGGAAAGCATACAGAGAAAGAAAAGAGTGTTAAAAACCACCACCTCATCACAGACAGGACTTGAGTAGGAATAATGATTCGGTGATAAAATCAGTCATGTGACAAGCATACTTGTTGTAAAAAGGCCCCAACTATTGTTGACTCAATTTGCTTTAAGAATTTAAAGGGATTAGAGATATGTCTCGGCAGTTAAGAGTGACTGCTGCTCTTGAGAAGACCAGGGTTTCATTCCCAGCACTGTAGTTGGGCAGCTAACAACCACTTATAACTTCAGTTCCATGGGTTTTAATGATATCTACTGGCCTCCATGAGCACTCATACAAGATGTGAACATACACACAGAAAATCACACATATACACAAAAAGAAAAATATACATGTATGTAACAAAAACTAGTGAAAAAAAGCAATAAATTTGAAAAGAGGGTATGTTGGGGTATATAGGTGGGTTTGGATGCAGGAGATGGAAAGGAGAATGATGTAATTATACTATCTGAAGTAAAAAGAGATAACTAAAAGGAAAATATTTTTTTTCTAGTATAACACAAAACAACAAAAATTTGGTTTGCTGGATTAAAAACATCATTAGTGTCCTGGTAAATATGGTTTCTTTTCATTCTTGGTATTAAATTGACAAAATACAAGTATTTTAGAAATTGACAAAGTAACCAGGTAGTATGATCCAATTTTTAATCCCAGGAATCTATATGCTGAGGGTGTAGGGTGATCTTCAGTTTTGGGTCAGCTGAAGCTATGTAACAAGATATGAAGCCATAAATTATTACAGTTAATATAATAATTAATTCTCTGAAAGCTAATGGGAGGACAAGAAAGTATAGCAAATCTTAATGAGTTGAAAAACATTATTAGGTAGTAAATAACCATATAAAAAGGTACATAGTGGTCAGGCTGGATGGTGCCGTAGCCAAGGTGCTTAATGCCAACCCTGAGACCTGAGAGATTCTGGAAACTCACACAGTGGAAGGAGAGAGCCAGTTCCCAAAGATTGTCTTCATACTACCACCACCACATGTGGTGTGTGCTCTGTGGCATGAATGTGAGCACACGCACGCATGCACGCATACACATACACATACACACACACACAGAATAAATGTAAAAGTTTAACAATTGTTTAATGCCCACCATAGATAGTCACTAAGGATGTGCAAAATTAAGCCACAGTTACGCTGTTATATTCCATTTTGAACATGTCAGGCTTACTACAATTAAGAGGTCAACATAACCAAATACTGGATAGGATATGGAACAATGACAATTTCAAGTTCATGTGAAAGGCTGAGTTATTCCCTGTCTTGCCTCCAGTTGATAGGCTAATCCTCAGGGGTTTTCTGTAAGTATCATTGTTTCCACATATCATCATTTTGAAAAATGTAATGTAAATTATTATACTTTTGTGGTATTGTATTTCCCCAAATATTGTGCATGCTAATAAACTTATCTGGGGTCAGAGACAGAGCAGCCACAATATTAAACATGAAGGATAGGCAGTGGTAGCACACGCCTTTAATTCTAGCATTCCAAAGGCAGAAATCCATGTGTTCAAGGATACAGACAGGCATGGTGATTCATCATGCCTTTAATCCCAGAAAGCTAGCCTTTAATCCCAGGGAGTGATGGTGGAAAGCAGAAAGATATATAAGGCATGAGGACCAGAAACTAGAAGCATTTGGCTGGTTAAGCATTTGGCTGGTTAAGCATTTTGGCTGGTTAAGCTTTCAGGCTTTGGAGCAACACAGTTCAGCTGAGAATCATTCTGGATGAGGACTCAGAGGCTTCAAGTCTGAGTAAACAGGACCAGCTGAGGAATTGGCAAGGGGAGATAGCTGTGGCTTGTTCTGTCTCTCTGACCTTCCAGTGTTCATCTCAATAACTGGCCTCAGGTTTGATTTTATTAATAAGACTCTCTAAGATTCGTGCTACATACCTTTCTTTCTAACTGCCACTAACTTTTGAGAGATTCAGACAGTAAGACAAAAGGTGACACAAATCCTCACTTAGAGCTTATGTCTAGACATTAGACAATGCAAACTTTTAAAATAGTCTGTGAAGTGAATGGCAGTCCATCTGCTTATCTTAAAGATATTTTCCAACAGACAAGATCGGAAAATCTATACAAAGATTGGGTTTTGTAACTAAGCAAAGCACAGTGTGTAAAAGAAGAGTAGAGTAATTGTGTTTAAAAACTTTAGTTTTTTCCTCATCCCTGTTGATGTCTAGATGAGTTATACAAGACAGACAGATGTTAAAGATTCTAATTCCACGTGATTTTCTTTTTCCTAAAATACCTTTTGGTTGGTAAATTTGTTTTTTATTGTTGCTAAATTTGTTTCATTGAAAATAGTAGCAAATAAAATGACTTTTTGGGAAAAGTTCAGATAAATTTTACTCACTAGAAAGAAAATTATGTTTAAATAGAAAAACAAGTTTTATACATTTTCCTTAAATGTTGTAAAACATTTCAATGATTAAATAAATATTACAGATGATTTCATTTTTATCAATCAAGTACATGTATATTGTTTTACAGCTTTCACTATCTTCAAAGAAATGCATTTCCACACAAAAATCAGTTATCAGATTTCTGTGCATGTTAATATATGCATATGTATAGACACCAACTGAATATCAATTTATTATTATTTTTATTAGTATGAATCATTTGATACTGGAAACAGTTACTCATCCTACACTGCAACCAATTTATACCTATACAGAGCCACTAAAATGCTGAATACAATGCTAGAAACATAAAATTAGAATATACACAAATAAATTACTTTCCTTTGTCCAATTTATGACAATCAATTCTTCATTAGAATCTATAGCAGTGATGTTTCACACAAATATTGGCATTGACAAAAATGCCTGAGGCTTTCATTAGTGGTTTGAGAATGTTTCCATGAGAATGAAGATAGATAGATAGATAGATAGATAGATAGATAGATAGATAGAAAGATAGAAAGTAGATAGATAGATAAATAGATAGATAGATAGATAGATAGATAGATAGATAGATGATAGATAGACAGAATTCTAAAACACAAGCTCCTTTGAAAGGAGAGTTTTATGTGTAAGAATGGTAAGGTACTTAATAATTTTTTCTCACTTAAAATCATTAAACCCAGAGCCATATATATATATATATATATATATATATATATATATATATATATATAATTTTACTTAATTGTGTGTAAGGAAATGATTAATCTATAATATTTTGCATAAAATTCTTATTTAGTAGAAAAATGCCCACATAAATTGCTATTATAAGTACAATTTAGCTAAATTATTCACACTGTTTAAATTTCAGGGCATCAATACCTAGCAATTTGTTCCAAATGGTGAAATGCTCATTTGTGCTATTCTTAAACTCTTCTCCAGTTTGTCATAGTTGAAAGTGACTGACTGATAGAATTATAAACAATACATTCTAAACATAATTTAGTAACTCCAATATCTTAGAGTTCTCTTTCCCTGGGCACAACACATGATAACTAGGTAAAATATTCTATCTGCTGAGGTTCCTGAATGACAACCGATCACAAGATGATAACTAATTTACAATGAAAGTTTAAGGAAAGAAAACAATGGGCTTAGGGATGCCACAGTGTGTAGGGCACTTGATGTGTAATCATGTTCATAGGAGTTTGGACTCCAATAACCAAAAAAAATTCTGAGCAGACATAGTTCACCACCTGTAATTTTAGAACAAAGAGAACCAGATAAGAGATCCTGGAAGAATCTAGCTAGCTAATCTTTCAAATCAGAGACATCCAGATTCAAACGGGAGACTCTCCTTAATTGGGGTAGAGAAAGATCAATGAAAAGGGCTGATTTCAATTTTTGGCTTCCACATTTATGCACACACTGTTGAGAACACAGAACATAGAGGAGAATCCACTACTATCATTTCCTAAACTATTATAATTTCTAACCACATTCTAAATACTTTTCCATCTACCCAAAAATAATTACTTCTTTCATCTCTTATCAAATCAACTTTTGTTTTGGTACTAAATAAAGAACATTCCAGAAAAAAAAAAAAAAAAAAAAAAAAAAAACAACCAGTCAAAAGGAGAGAAAAGGTTTTCATGAGTTGTCTACCCTACTTGATAAATCTACAGCACAAATCATGTATCTAAGGCTCAGGGAACATTGTGGTAGTGTGTGTGTGTGTGTGTGTGTGTGTGTGTGTGTGTGTGTGTGTGTGTAGATATATTGGAGAAGCCAAAGTCCCAGTGTATTTGCTGCAAGACTGTGTCTTTGATATATGTCAAGGAAACCTCACCTGAGACTTCCCAGCAATATGGTAGCCTAGACAAACCTGAACAATGACAACATCAGTTGACATAACCACATGGATAGGGAAAATCTCACAAGGCCCAATACCTACACAAAAACCTAGAGACAATTATCAATTAATAGAAAAGGAATTGGTTGTCCCCAGGAATGAGCACTCTAATTAGTTATCCAATATTGTCTTACTTATTTTTGTATTTTCATGATGAGACACAATGACTAAGGCAAATTATGTGAGTGTGCATTTAATTTGGATCTCACGGTTCCAGAGGGTAGTAGAGTGTGTGACCATCATGGCAAAGAGGATGACAGCAGGGAGCAGACAGGTAGGCATGGCACTTAGAGCTTCCATCTGATCCTCAAGCATGAGTCAAAGAGAGAGATAACACTGAATGGCATGGACTTTGGAAACTTAAAATCCCACCCCCATTGACACACTTCCTGAAACAAGCCTACACCTCCTAATACTTCCCAGTTTCACCAACTGCAGACCAAGCATTCAAATATGGGGCCTATGTGGGCTGTTTTCATTCAGAGCACCACAAATATCAAGTGGTCAGTTCTGAGAATATAATTGTACAGTGACATTAACAGAGTAGGTAGCTTGTATTTATGTAGTAATATGTATGAATACTTGTAATAGCTAAAGAAAAGGAGAAAAAAAGATTACATATGAATGTGGAGACATACACAATAAAAATAACACATATATCAACCCTAAATATATCTATCCCTGCTGTCTTCTTTCTCTCTCTCCTGCCTGTCATTAATTTCATTTGGAAGTTTCACTGGATATAGTCAATCAGTACTATGTTTCTGTAGAGCAGCATCATTGAATTGATCTGTTTGTTTGATATAAAATAAATGCTAGTCAATGAAAACTACATCAGTTTTATAAGGAACAGTTAGTAAATATAAAAATAGGTGCTTAACCTTTGGTTGTACTGGTCAGAGAGAAAATTACTCTTTAAAGATGAAATTCACCTAACTGGTTTATGGATCAGTATCGGAGTAGAAAACTGGAAAAACTAAGATTTTGTCATAAGTAGTAAACATCACATTATTATATAGTAATATATAATGATTATTATTTTTCTGACTTCGTTTGGTAAGATAAAGTTCTCCTTTCCATTCCAATGCAATATGTGTGCTATTTTCACAATAAACAAAAAGTTTAAAAATTACCATAATATATATAGTCAAATAAACTAACCTTCAAAACCAATCAAAATAATGACTTAGGTATTTTTCTACCATTCTTGTTTCAAAAAAGTTTTAAAAAATGTACACATAAATTTATTTTCCTAAAAAATGATGTGTATATAATTCAGAAGGATTTGTCAGGTATTTTAGTCAAGTAACTTGTAAATTAAAGCTTCAAAATAAATATGATCAGTAATTTTTTTGATATTTTGTTGACAGAGCTATCCTCTTTAAAAAAAAATAGGTGATTGGCAATATTGTCTTAAAAGGTGTCTTGGCAAGTTAGAACTAGGCGGGCTCTCAGAGGACTAGAATTTGCTTCCTAACATTAGAGTGGGGCAGATCTTAACTCCAGCTCTAGAGGATCAGACACACCTGACTAGCTTCTGGGGCAGCAGCACACACACGTAGACACAAATCTTTTAAAATCGTCCAATACATTTGGGGATCAGATGCTAGTATGTGTTGATGTGTCTTCTGTATTCCCACATTTATTCTCAGGGTGATGGTGCTACTTCTGGAAGGCTGTGTACTCTTTAGGAGGTATAGCATAGATGGTGGAAATAGGACACCAAAGGTCTCAGAAGGATATGCTTAGATCTTATTACACTTCCCTGCTTTCTGATCTGCCATGAGGGAGAAGCCACCCTCCCACACTCCCAGCCACTCTTCTGCTGATAGTACTATCTACATTTTGAAACCATAATAAAATAGATATGCTAACTCTTGTACACTGTGTCTGCGTCTGCTGTGTGTTGTGGCCACAAAAGCAAAATTGGTAAATGATGATGATGATGATGATGATGATGATGATGATGATGATAATAACCTGCAGTAACAGAGGGAATGTGATTCATACAACTAAAAACACTAGGGGTAGATAGATTCAAGTTTTGTTTTACTCTGAGATCAAAAATGGAAGATATAGACTGAGGTCAACATACACTGTTTGAAACAGACTTGGAAGTTTTCCTAGTGGCTGAGTAATTTGTTAATTTAAACTCATCAAGAATCAATAATTCAGTTATTTGTTTATTTTTTGTTTTTCAGACAAGGTTTCTCTATGTGTATCCTTGCTTGCCCTGGAACTCTCTCTGTAGCCCAAGATGGCCTTGAATTCCACAGAGATCTGTTTGCTTCTGCCTCCTGAGTGCTGGGATTAAAGGTATGGATCACTACCATACAATAACTCAGTTCTTAATTCACAGAAATACACAAATTTCAGGTGCTCATAACTCAATCATATGAGATCTGTGGTTTTTTTTTAACATTGTGTTTCCATTATTTGAATTTAAATTTGGTCTAAATCAGTATTGAGATATCCACTACATTACATCCCTTAAGATAATGTGTGCCTTGTCAGGTTTACAAAGAAAAATCTTTTCTCCTAATAATGTTTACTCGGTACAACTAATCTATATCCAAACTTAAATAAATTCAGAAAAAAACCCTGAAGTTTAGGTGTGTTTGTCTATATCTTTGACAAAACTTTCTCTGTCTGCTATGGTAACTTTTACAGTGCCTGAGACAGCCTGAGGTGTGGGTTGTTTGCCCTGATTCTTTACTCTCAGATGGTTTTCTCTCTTCTTATACATCTGCTCATTTAGGAATCAGAAAAAATGTAATGATCATTTTCTATTTGTTGTGGTTTGAATTGGTTAAATAAATGCTGTAATTGCATAATATAAAATCATTAGACTAATTTCATTTTTTACAATGAACAGATGTTATGGCAAATTCTCCTTTCATCCAAACATCCCCAAGCATTATGAGAAGATTTTACTTGCAAAAGATAGTTCCATGGCTAAACAAAAGTGAAAAAGACTTTTAATTGTAGACCTTGTTTTGTCTAATTCCACACTCATAATAAACTCAAATACCTCTCCTTCACTTTATTTTCATTTACGTGTATGTGTTTCTATGTATGTCATAGCTCGTGCCCACTGAGACCAGATACCTAGGAGCTGGAGTTAAAGGCTGTGTGTTACCTGAGGCTAAGAACTGAACTCTGTTTCTTTACAAGGGCAGCAAGTGCACTTAACCACTCAGACTTCTCTACAGCTCATCCAAAAACCTTTTATTTCCCTTTTCCACAAACTCACAAAAGATCTAAAGTGCAATGTTCATGATTTATATCATTTTCATGAATTAAAATAGATCCTGGGAAGAAAACTGTATGGAGGATGACTAATAACAAAGAGATTTGAAATTCTGACATACATTACTGAATGTTTGCCATGTATGTGAATGCACACTAGAGCTTAGTACATAATTTATTGGCAGATGGACTTATAAATAGGTAAGTTTGGTGAAACTAGAAGTAGAAGAAATTGTTATATATTTTGCACAGACTTACAAATACAAATTGATTTTCACTTGTATGTGGACTGTTTCTGTTCAAAAGACTATACCTTGAATAAATTGAATAACAGGTTTATCTATTTGTCTATCTATCTATCTATCTATCTATCTATCTATCTATCTATCTATCTACTTTCTTTCTATCTATCCACCTGTTTTTCTGTCTGTCTGTCTATCTATCTATCATCATTTTTTATCAATCATCTATTAATCTATATCTATACCTATCAATCTATCATCTATTAATATCTATCATCTACTAACCTATATCTATCAATCATCTATTAATATTCATCTATCATATAGTAATATCTATTTATATCTATCAATCGTCTATCAACTATATTTTATCATCTATTATCTCTATCATTTATCTAACTATATGTATCCATGTATTTATGTGTGTTTGTATAGGAACGTGCTTATAAATTACTAATGGAAATGATAATAAAGTGACACAATTTTGGGTTACTTTCATTTTAATAAAATTTGTTCTCCTAAGAAACAAGAACAAAACCTTTCCCTTTAGAAAGTAACAGTAAAATTGACATTTTAGATGTAATTCAGGTATTATCCATCTTATCTCTGCTACTGTAAGATTAGTAAAACTCACATGAGGACTGTTACCCACTGCCATATAATCTAATATGTATAGTAATTCAGCTGTAACCACTTATCTAGTGAAATACAACCAATCATAAATCAATCTTTTTATTAGAGTCTTAATTCAGGAAGGCTTGTATAGTATCATCTGAAAACAATGATCTTCCTTGGTGATAAGATTTTTTTAAAGTTCATTTCCTTTAGAGTTACTAAATCTGTCACCACAGCCCATGAGACCATAGAAGCTCTGCAAATATTCCTGATGCAGCCAAGAAAAATCACATCCCAATCAGTCTCTAACACTTAGGAATCACCAACATATTATCTATAAAGATCATTCCATCTTTTCTAAAAACATAAAAAAGCATGTATATACAATACGTAGTTTTCATCTGGCTTTCTAAAATTTAACACATCATCTCTGAGCGTTCTCTAGGATGTTTTGTATATTCTCAGTTTGTTTATTTGGATCCCTCACCAGTAACCCATTTTTGTGTCCCATGTTTGCTCATCCCACATTTACTCACATGTTTTCTCATGAATATCTACAATGACCCAATTTTTGGTGGCTGTTTATAGTTAGTTTTTAGAAGTTCAAAAGAAACATATCATAATGTTCCTATTCTGCGATAATTGTACTAAATCGTAAAATTTACATTGATATTAATCATCTGCTATTGCTGTTATACCCAAATATCCACTTAGGCTTCTTTTGTCTTATAAATGTTCCAGTTATTTAAATAGAGGTTGATAATTTTTTCATATTAAATTCAATAAGATTTGTATTAAAATATTTCAAGGACACATAAAGTAATTTGTAGCTGAAAGTTTTTCTGTGTCCCACCAGGTCCACAGCCACTCAGACCCAAGTAAATACACAGAAGCTTATATTAATTAAAACTGCTCAGCCATTAGCTCAGACCTTCTACCAACTAGCTGTTACATTTAAACTCAGTTCATTTCTGTTAATCTATATGTTGCCACATGTTCCATGGTTTTACCTATGTGCCATTATATGCTGATCCCTGGACTGCAGGGTTAGTGTCTCCTGACTCAGACTTTCTCTTCCCAGAATTCTCCTTGTTTGCTTATCCTCCCTATACTTCCTGCCTGGCTACTGGCCAATCAGTGTTTTACTAAACCAGTGTACAAAAGCATTATCCCACAGCAGTAATTGATTCTAATGCATCTGAGAAAAAAATATGTGCTCTACTAACTATTATTTGTATAAATGTCATAGATCTCAAATGGCTTAATTTGATTGGTTTTATTAGTTGTACTGCTAAAATCTTGAAAGATTTCTTATAAGAAAAAAATGCTATAGTATCTTTTCCTGAAATTCTTCCAAACCTTTTAATGGTTTTCTCTGTACCATGTGATTTTTTGTAAATAAAACAAAATTTTTTAATGTGTTTGTGCTGTTTGTTTGTCTTCAAGTGTATCTGTGTATAATATGTGTTCAGTGCTCTCAGAAGCCTGGAGAACACATTGGAGTCCCACTGATGGGATTATAGGTGGTTGTGAGCTTGTCATGTGGGTGCTGTGAATAACACTCAAATCCTCTGGAAGAGCAGTCAGTGTTCCTAACTACTGAGCCATCTCCCTCACTTTGTATTGTTTTATTTTTTTTAATTTTATATTTGAGACTATAATATAATAATGTCATTTCTACCTTCCCTTTCCTCCCTCTAAACCCTCACATATATTCCTCCCTACACTTGCAAATTTATCACCTATTTTTTCATTAATTGTTATTACATGCATGTATGTACATATAATTTTAATGCTTTAAGGAAAATGGTTAAGCACACAGGACAGTTTTTAAAGGTTGACACTTGTTTTTAATTCCCAAGATGTTAACACGGTGGAATTAGACTACATGTAATCTTGGAAAGTCTGATTTAAATAGTAACTTTCTTTGGCATCACTATAGTTTTCTTTACTTTACATTTGGATGTTCTACTAATATAAACTTTTATCTGACATTATAAAGGGGCAATCCTATCTTAACTATAGTTGGTGTGCCTCTTAAGTTGGACTTGCTGGTGATTCATGAATTATACAAGAATTAAGAGAAGTTGTTTCTTTTTAAGATTCCTTCCCAACTAGTTATCTACCATCTTTCAGATTTGACATTTAATTAATGAAGATTTTGTTAGGGTTCTGACAAAGTCCCAGAAAAGACCATCATCCATGTATGCAATCAACAAGAGCATTTATTATCTCTAGTTTTCAGTATACCGGACTGACTATTCTATACAAAGGTAAAATGACAATGACCTCATGAGGGATGTGTGGACTTCTTTTAAGCACAGCTAAGGGGAGGTCTTAGGACAGTTAGGTCATTTTGGATATGATTGGTTTAAGCAAGTGACATTCATATTAGTACATTCTAATTGATCAGGTCTAGTTAGGGACTGGCCAGGGCTACAGTTTTCCATTTTTGAGTAGGTCTGGACAAGTCCCAGGCTTTGTCCTTGAGCTGCTATGGAGGCTGGCTGGCCTAGTACACACTGACTGTGGAGGCTGGCTCAGTAGCCCAGCTTGGTATGCCTTTCTCCCTTGTCCCTGTTGTCAGGGACACCAGTGATTAATTGTCCTTTGTTCATGGCTCTTTCAGAAATCACCTGTTCAGTCTCAGGAAACTAAAATTGAAGCCTTGTCCCTAAGAGAAGCCTGAGCAGCCTGTTATGGTGTCTGCTTGGCCCTTTCAGATTTAAAGTAAGTCTTTCACCTGGGAATAATCTAAAGCTTGGACTGGTGGATAGTATTCACAGAAGGAGCCCCTCATACCAAATTCTGCAAAATAGACTGCAAAAAATTCTCCAAAAAAGTTTTCCATCTTTTACTGGTTGACATGATTTGTCTAAACAGCTAAGAATTTTAGTGCTTCATTCAAAGTTGGAGCATGTTGTAACATATTTTCTATTATAATAACAGTGTTTTACAGTTTGTTAATATATCCTAGAACAATGTCACCTTGCTCCCCTTTTCAGGTGTATGTCTGGCACCCAGTGTTCATGGTATGAATTCATGAGAAAGCCTGGGGCCTTGCAGGCCCAAACTACACTCAGCCAGTTGTGGTGGCACACGCTGGTAGGATTTACTGAGGGAGGCAGAGGCAAGAGGATCCTGAGTTTGAGGCCAATCTAGGAGAAGCTTTGACCGGTGTTGAGCCACAAACAGTAGTGGAACCATGGAGGCAGTAGCTGCTGCTCCGAGTTGCTGGCTGCTTCTCATCGTGTTGGTGACTGCAGTGATGCTGCTACCTGGGAAAAAGGGTCTGCTGCTGCTTGTTCAGAGAAGAATTGCCAGGACCATTGTGTTACAAGGTCAGTTTGGAAACGTTTGGCAAGACAAATGGTGGGGAGAAATTGCTGTAAAGATATTCTCTTCTAGGGAAGAACATTCATGGTTCTGAGAGACAGACATTTATCAGACTGTGATTACTCCAAAACACAGAGGAGGAAAAAAACAAAACAAAATCAAATCAAAACAAAACAAAACAAAAAACCCAAACCTGCAGGGAAACATGACCATGCCTAACAGTGACTTTGAAATCTTCAAAAAGACAGAATCCCACAAAGATGATTCCAAATGGACTATGATAAAGCCATTAAGCTGATTAATACCACCAAAAGATTGACTTTGGACTGCAAACTGCTCAGGACAATTTTGAGATGGCTAGCTGAGATGATCCAGCCTGACAGACTACTTGAACAAGGACTTGAAACAAGACCTGCACTTTCTCATTATGCAGCAACTGGACAAATGATACAGTACTTGACAATTAACCCAAAAAAATTCTTTCCAGGATTCCCTAATGATGTCTTTAACCTCAGAAAGCAGGAAGTAATTTTAAGAAAATGATGCCCACATTCCCAAGATGTGGGATGGGAGGTTTTGGTTTAATGAGTTATGGATATTGTCATTTTTTATGATGGTTGGTTACAAGTTGTAAATTGTTAATGGTCAGGAAAAAAGCTGAACAAGGAGATTAGATTCAGAGTTTTTATTTAAAAAAGAAAAAAGTGAATATATATTTGAGATAGATCATAGAATCTGCTCTGAGAAAAAAGATAAAGAGATACTAGGATAAATGGGTAGATCACTGAATGTATTCTAAAAAGAAAAAGGGGAAGATAAAAATGACAAAAGGTAGATTATTGAATCTAGTATGAAAAGAAAAAAGAAAGAATATGGGTATGATAAGATAAAAAGGTCAATTATTGACTCTACTTTTAAAAATGAACTACTTGTTTTAAATAGGATAAATAATGAAATTTTTGTCTGATTTTATCAAATGGTACTGGACTGGACATTGTTAATATGTATTAATGGAGTTTTTCATTTGAATCTGTCAAATGTTAATGGACTAGACATCATTAATATAATTCTTGACTGTATATATTGTATATACTTATTGGATATTTTTCTTGTATTGGTTATACCCTTTTTTAATTTTAGACAAAAAAGGGGAAATGTGGTGGTATTGTGTTCCCTGAAATATTGTGCATGTTAATAAAATTATCTGGGGTCAGAGAACAGAACAGCCACAATATTAAACATAGAGGATAGGCAGTGGTAACACATGCCTTTAATCCTAGCATTCCAGAGGCACAGATCTACCTGGATCTCTGTGTATTCAAGGATACAGCCAAGCTTGGTAACTCATGCCTTTAATCCCAGAAAGTGAGCCTTTAATCCCAGGGAGTGATGGAAGAAAGCAGAAAGGTATATAAGGCATGAAGACCAGAAACTAGAAGTTTTGGGCTGGTTAAGCTTTTAGACTTTTGAGCAACAGTTCAGCTGAGATTCATTCTGGATGAGGACTCAGAGGCTTCCAGTCTGAGGAAACAGAATCAGCTGAGGAACTGGCGAGGAGAGGAAGCTGTGGCTTTTCTGCTTCTCTGATCTTTCAGCATTCACCCCAATACCTGGCTCCAGGTTTGATTTTATTAATAAGAACTTTTAAGATTCCTGCTACATCCATTTCATTGGAAGTGCCACACTCAGTCCTGAGGATAGAAAGTATTCAATAAGATCATAGCTTGAAAATGCAGAATTGTAAACAGCATAATTTGGGTGCTAGAAGCATGGATGTTGAGTCAGATTTAGGTCAAACGGAGAGAAGACATTAATGTTGCCAAACTGTGCTTTCAACATTTTAAATAAAATTATAATATTCAAATCACTACCATTTGTGGACAGCTAACTATTCACAGTTATAATCCATCTTATTTTGTTTTCTTCACTTGATTTACTTCCCCAGTTAAGGAGAGGAGCAGGTAGGAATTGTCTTCTCAGGACTGGAATGCTCAGTGGTAAAGAGTACTTATTGCTCTTTGCTGAGGATCTTGGTTTGATTCCCAACACCCTCATCAGGTGGCTCACAATTGCCTGAAATCCCAGTTTCAGAGAATCCTCCACCTATTTATAGCCTCCATTGCCACCCCCATACACATGGGACACAAAAAGAGATTTGGGAACACACACATATACAAATACATATTAAAATAAAAGTAAATGCAAACAAAATAATAAAGGTGTCCTCTCCCAAAAGACCCTCCTCAAAACACAACTCAAAACACTGATATACCTTGAAACTCTTCCCTAGCATTTTAAGTCACTGACTTCTAACGACTTTCCAAAGGAGAAACTAATTCCTACTCCTCAACACAATGGAGTTTTCCATGAATAAATTATATAGCATTCTAGTTGTTCATGTACATTTCTAATAACCGGTGCAGGGACACATTGACTCAAGATTCCTGAGTTTTTGAGTAGTTTACAAGTATTTTTAAATAATGTTTAAATTGTACCTCTTTGATATCATAACAATTACTTTGAAAGTGCCCATATTTTACCTGCATTTCTGCTCTAATTTCTCTCTTTGCATCTCCAAACAGCTGTTCCTCCCTCTTCCCACTGCTCTTGTTTCATAAGCATCACTAATGAGCCTCTTAGAAGTGTGCTCAATGCCCCAAAGCCATAATAAATAGGAAGACAGCTTTTAAACTTACTTTTATTTGTATTCCATTTAAATTTTAAATCCAAAATTAAACACATACACACAGAGATAGATGACATAAAGTGAGAGAGAGATTACAGAGACCAGTTCCTCTCATTTTCTCTTTCTTTTATAACTTAAAAATAATGCATTGTTTCTATGCAAGTGCATTACACTGTGTTTGAAGGTATAACACATATAAAAAATTAAACTGAATTAATATAAAACACTTTTATATTAATTATATTGACACATTTCACACGAGTGTTAAAACCTAGTATTTGACTACATATAATAATTTTTTAAAAACACAGTCTTTGAAGCTGGAAAGATATTGAACATTTAAGAGCCTGGCTTCTCTTGCAGAGGACTTGGGTTCAGTTTCCAGGACCTTCATGACAGCTCACAATAGTCTGCAGCTTCAGTTCTAGGGGTCAAACACTCCCTTATTAAATCTGCAGATGCATAGACTTACATGTGACCAAAATTTCCATACACATAAATTAAAGTTTAGAAGCATTTTTTTTTTTTAGAAAAAGTAAGTATACTCTTTGGATAGAAACTATATTCTTTTGAATATGCAAAACAAAATATCTTTTCTTCTTAGAAAAGTTATATTTATTTATGTTTATCCATGGTTAAGTTCTGTTTATTTCAGCTTTTGGTGCTCTGCAATCTTTCAGTGTTCTTATTCTAATTTTTTATTTTTAGTACTTAGTTTTTATAATTATTCTGATATCAACTTATGTCCCATCTTTAGGATGATCTATAATATACCATCTTTAACCTTCACAAAAGTTATTTGTTGTCTGATTTTCAGCTAACAAAAGTATGCTTGGGTGCCTGAGGCAATGATTCAGGTTTTAAGAGCATTTACTGTTCTTACAGGGGAACCGAGTTTGGTTTCCATCATGTAGTAAGGATGATGGGGAATGTCTTTCTGTATGCTGTGAATGTATGTTGCTCTGATTGGTTGATAAATTAAGCTATTTCATCAGTGGTGAGGCAGAATAGGGTTAGTCAGGACATTCTAATTAGAGAGGAAGAAGGAGAAAGACAGAACAGAGGAGACACAGCCACTGCCAACTGCTACCATGAGAAGCAAGATGTAAAAGTACCAGTAAGCCACAAGCCACATGGCAACTTATGGATTAATAGAAATGGGTTAATTCATGATACAAGAACTAGATAGCAAGAAATCTGCCATGACCATACAGTTTATAAGAAATATAAGTCTCCGTGTGTTTACTTGGATCTGAGCAGCCGCAGGAGCTGGGTGGACACAGGAAAACTTCAGATATATAAGGAGGCTTAGTGTCACTTGTGACTCCAGGTCCAGGGCATCTGGAGCCTTTGACCATCATAGGCATGGAGATAAAGGAGACAAAATTGAATCAGAGTACAGGAGAAAAAGGTGGAATGTTAATAGATAATGATAATGAGATTATAGTTCTAAACTGTAGAAACCCTAGAAACTAACATTTCCACTTTGGGGCAATGCATAGTTCAGAGAACTTGAGACCATTGTGTTTTCTTGGATTTTTCTCAAGAGACAAGGGAACTAAGATTTTTAAGTCTACCTATGCTATTACCCTGCAGACATCAGGTGCCTGTAGAGTCAAAGCTAAGGTTTATCCACCTGGAGAATTAATTGTTAAAACCATAAAGTACAAGGGATACAGTGAGTTCAATTTTGATGAATTTTAGGAAGCTAAGTATGAGTGGGCAAAAGGGTGGAGGGCTAATGGGGTGTACTGGCCAAGGTATACCCTAAAACATCCCAGAAACTTTCCTTCAGGGGGCATATTAATATCTCACAATGGAGATCTGAAAATAAGGTGCTTATAGTTCTAGCAGGCAATGAGCTAGACATTTCGAGATTTGTCCATATTCCAAACATAATCTGCATCAAACCTTGAGAATACTGTCAGCTAAAAGAAGAACATTGCTTCTCCAGTCCCTTCCAGAGTCCTGTACTGCATAAAAGGGTAGGAAGATGCAATCATTTCCTGAAAATGAGTCCATTTTAGGAAAATGAATTTGGAACACAACAACTTCATAGAAGATGAGGAGAAATAAGAAAGGAAATGGCTGTATCTGTTCTGGTGAAGGTTGTGTTCCAGTAACATGAGTCCTGTAGCAACTGTACAAAGCATGTGAACATACATAACCTTTTTACATTTTCCATTTATTATACACAATGTTCTTGAGCAGAAGCCCTGGGTTCTATATGAGAAAATTACAAGTCACAGACTCACCCTGAGGAGAACACTTAGAAAATTTCCCAGAAATAGACGAGAGAAAAGTAGAATAGAAGAACTTTGAAAAACTGAGATCTGCTTATACAGAAACCCCCTTAAATATTCATCTAAGTAATCACACAGATCTTTAATCTACCTTTTCTTAGTACACACTACATGCCTATCTGTCAAAAAAAAAAAAAAACTCTAGGAGGCATGTTAAAGGCAAAATAAAACAATCTGAAGTGTCAAGAAAAACTGAGTCAACAGTGTTGGCAGAGACCTCAAAGTTTACAAAAATCGAAATGAATCATTAGAAATCAAGGACCAGGAAGAGAAATGAAGTTTGCATTTAAACCTTAACAGTAGGTTGGATCCAGAGAATGACTTAATAATCAGTGGACTTCAGTAGATGTATTAATAAAAATCTTTCCAAATGAAATTTCAAGAAAGACAATAACAGATAATTAGAGAAGAATTTCAGAAAATGTATATATGTATACGCACATATTATTTATATACATATGTGGGATGTATGTGTCTGTTATATGTGTATGTGTGTGTGTGTATACATCTAACTTATATAATTTAACAAAGCAGAAACACTTGAGACAACAGCATCCAAAAACACTTAAAAATTAATGATCATCATTAAAACCTCAGTTATAATTTTTTTAAAAGAACATTACACAAAATTTGAGATGTGCACAGCATATTTGAAACCTAGGAAAATAAAGGTTGATGTAATAAGTCTTGACATCATTTGCACACAACAGGAAACTAGTCAGTCCTTTTTATGTACCTGTCCCACAAACAACAAATGATTAAAAATATGAAAAAAATCTATACTGATCATATATAGGCTTATTTTTCAGCACTACCTAAATCATGAAGTATATAAATATTTACATATAATTTTGCATTGTATATTATAAATAATTAAAGATTGTTTAAATAAAACTGAGCAAGCACATAAATTATTTACAAACAATAAAAATTTTCAAATGAAAACATAGAAGCCGGGTGGTGGTGGTGCACGCCTTTAATCCCAGCACTCGAGAGGCAGAGCCAGGCGGATCTCTGTGAGTTCGAGGCTAGCCTGGGCTACCAAGTGACCAAGTGAGTTCCAGGAAAGGCGCAAAGCTGCACAGAGAAACCCTGTCTCGGAAAAAAAAAAAAAAAAAAAAAAAAAAAAAAAAAAAAAAAAAGCATAGAGTCTCTGAAGATTTGGGTAAATGTGGATGAAATAGTTGGTGTCAACTGAAAAATTGAAGAAACCTAGAATCACTTGAGAGATGGGCTTCTGGTCATGCTTGTAGAAGAGTATCTTGACTGTCTTTTGAAGTGAGTGGGAGAGCTACCTACTGTGGGCGGCAACATTCCCTGAGCAGTATTTTACACTGAAGGCACTGAAAGGGTAACTGAGCAACAATGCATATCTGTTGTTCTTAGCTATTTTGCTGTGGCTACAATGTCATCAGCTCCTTTTACTGTGACTTCCCCACCAGGATGACCTTGAGTTGTGAGACAAAAGAAGGGTATTTTATCATAGGATAAGAAAAGAAATTAAAACTGAAGGGTATCCTCTCACCAGTAACCCCCATACAAAGAGATGAATGCATAAAACCAAAATTTATAAAACCTGTATATCATAAGCATATGAACATGGAGTAAGGTTCAGCTCACCAGGGCCATATAACACAAACTGAATATTTTGAAACACCTTTATAATCTATCAAAAGTTTAAATCTCCACATTAGGAATTTAGAAAAAACTAACAACTTAAACATTAAATAAATCAAAGAAAAAAACTGAAATAATCTACACAACAAATTTGATTACAGATGAAATGGAGCTTGAAAGTTTAAAAATATTCAAAGTCACCCAAGGAGAAACAAATCACTTGAGTAATCCTTTGTCTGATAAAGGAATTGGAGCAATTCTTAGTCACTTTCTCCTCAAAATCATGATTCTCATACAATTACGTTGGTAAATTTTGGAAAGCAAAATCTCTTCTATAAAATAGAAGAAGAGACACTGATTTTAAACTTATTAGGCCTAAAATCAAAACTAGGTAAAGATTCTGCAAAAATAAATATCATAGACTAATATAGACTAATATACCCAGTGATATAAAAATATACAAAATAAAATATGTGTGGTTTCTTAATATGTAAACAATGGACTAATTTTTGCCATTGTTCCTACTCAGGTCTATTACACTCACTCATTAATTCACAGAATCTGTGGTTGACTCTGCAATATCAAGCCAGTCAAAATATAACATGGAGAGGAGAGGCTCTCATAAGACAATACCCTTAACTATGAAATTCTTAACAATTGATGGTTTTTGGAAATGGGAGAGTCAGTTTTCTTTAAGAGTGTTTTCCAATTTATCCACTATAGAGTGGATGATTCTACACTCATTAGTATGAGGACAGCATAAATTGAACTTGGGTTGCTAAAAAACATACTGTTAGGTCTAATGCAGCCTTCCAAATGTCAAAGCTGGTGACAATGTCCTAAACAAAAGGACTCTATCTCAGCAAACAGTATCCTAGAGTTGGGTTTCTGTTTACCAGGAACATCCCTTAATCTGCCAGGACCTCTCTTATTTTTCCCTCAAGAATCAACTCTCTCCAAACAGTCTATCATCTCAAAGATCTCCATCTTGCTGACTGTCCTATAAAATCTGCTTGCTTTTCTATCACCTTTTTTCTCTCTGTCTCCCACAGAGGTAACCTTGGCAATTTGATCCACAACAAACCTTTTTTTCTTACTATGGTGTGGCAAAGTTCAGTGGTTTCACTGAACCCTAACTGACACATACAAATTTTGGAGTAGATGGAGAGGTGAGAAGTGGATCTGAGAGGAGTTAAGGGAATGAGTAAGTGTCAGATATGATCAACTATATCCTAAGAAATTCACAAAGAATTCATAAGAATAATATATTAAGAAGGAAAGGGCCGGGCAGTGGTGGCGCACGCCTTTAATCCCAGCACTCAGGAGGCAGAGCCAGGCGGATCTCTGTGAGTTCGAGGCCAGCCTGGGCTACCAACCAAGTGAGTCCTAGGAAAGGCGCAAAGCTACGCAGAGAAACCCTGTCTCGAAAAAACAAACAAACAAACAAAAAAAAAAAAAAGAAAAAAAAAAAGAAGGAAAGGAAGCATCTTGACCAAAGCTCAGAGCAGCATGCTTGTGATGTTTAGAAGTCAGTTTGATAGCGTGAACATTTAGTATAATAACAATAGGTTTCTCCCAAGGGCCTATGATCTCCCAAGCCATGGGCTTTTGATCAATTTTCAGTATCAGCCTTGCAATCTAGCCCATGGAACAGTATCTAATCAGAAAGCTGTTACTCCATGACAATCATGCCTCTATTGCATAGTGGGCAAATATTGCTAGGCAGGACAATTTTGTAGCAAGCAGAGTGCAGCTTTAAGTGAAATCATTCATGTCTTCTTCTCCCTGGCATGTTGCATAACACCTCTAACCATATGCAGGCATGGAGAGAGTCCTGGTGAGTTTGAGAATTATTTCTTTATGCTCTGCATCAGATGGGTGTCTTAAGAAATAAGGTTTTAACTTCTAGTTATGGTGGGCTACTAAGAGCAATGACAATGGCCTCTGTTTGTTGGGGTTCTTATGAAGCCTCCAAATTTTAACTTCAATTCTCTTAATATCATCATATTTCTTTATTTTCCTTTCAATTTTTTCTCTAATTTGCAGTCATAAAGACGTGCATTTAGAGTCCAAATAGAGGTAGCAATTCTGACATTATTCCAAAGGAATTAAATTATTTGTGAGTTGAGATGGTCATATTCTTGAAGATCTCCTTTGTCAAAAGATCTTGTATATTTTATAAAACCTATAATGCCACAAATTGGCTTCACTTCAGTCTAGGAAACATTTTCCATCCCTGGAGATGTACTCTGTGGCAGTAAAGTAGATTATTACTGATTCAATGAAGACCAATCGTCAAGCAAAATGCGGAGTATTCCTTCTCAGGCTGGGGCCTTAGCACTGATGGCATCTCAGGTCTTACACCTGGTTCTGAAAATGTAAGATTCAACAGTGAGATGTGACAAGTGCATTGCTTCTCTAATGATGATTTCATGAGAATGGAAAGGATTATCCATTTATAATTAAACTTCAAATCATGACTTCAATGTACATTACATTGGTAAATTGTCATATGCTGTTTCAGCTCACTGGTAAGCTTGCTAGAAGGAGGCTTGCTTCCCTCCTATTTTAGTTGTCAGTATCCCTGTCTCAGGGTGGTCTTACTAATTCTGTGACAGAGGGAAAGAGAACAACAACAACAACAACCAAAAAACACTCAAGAATAAGAACATCTTGTGCTTTGGAACAGCTACAAGGAAAGCCATTTCCAAAAGATGTTACTGTTGTTTATGCTGTGATATGAGTGCCCATAAAGGCAGAGAGAAGCAGAATTTCAGCCTTGGGATGCTCATCTATGCAGCATACACTCAATAAGAAATTCCAGCTGACTGGCTGACTTCCCTGTTAGTTGCCACTGCATGTTGTAACTACCTACTTTGATAATGTCATCTTTTTCTGTTGCTGTTTGTTCTTTTACTTGGGGGCTGCACCCAAGTCTATCTCTCTATTGGAAACTCCAACAGACTGTTTCAATGGGGCTTCCCTAGTAGAATTTTGCTAGATGTATAGATGCTAATTAGGTGATAATTTGCAAAAGTCTATCTATACGTCTATCTGTCTATCTCTGTATCTATCTCTGTATCTCCATATCTCCATATCTCTGTGTCTATCTATCTATCTATCTATCTATCTATCTATCTATCTATCTATCCACCCATCATCTATCCTCATCCATCCATCACCATCATCTATCTATCTTATGTATGTATCTATCTATCTATGCATCTACCTATCTTTCTATCATAATCAATCTACTACTTATCTATCTATAGATTAATCTATCTACTTATCTATCCTTTGATATTTGTTATTTCCTGGTGGTTCACCATATATGTAATAAACTTATTCATTCCAAACAAAACACACAAACAAACAAACATACAAAAGCCAACTTGTTGAGATACAGTTAATCATGCAAAAATACTAAAGGCGCTGGGTGGTGGTGGCACACGCCTTTAATCCCAGCACTTGGGAGGCAGAGCCTGGCAGATCTTTGTGAGTTCGAGACCAGCCTGGTTTACAGAGTGAGATCCAGGAAAGGCGCAAAGCTACACAGAGAAACCCTGTCTCGAAAAACCAAAAAAAAAAAAAAAAAAAAAAAAAAAAAAAAAAAAAAAAAAAAAGAAATACTAAAGGCTTAAGAAAATCCAATGGTATATAAAAATAATTTTAGTATTTTTATATTATGTATGTTATGTTAACTAAGTGAAATTTTTATGGTTAGTAAACATGAATGTAACTACATATCTTATTTTTTTCTACCCAGAAAAAATACTTTAAAAAAATAATATACTTAGGCTAATAGACCTATGTCACATAATCTTAGTCACCTCTCTCCTAATCATAGTATCACTCCATTGTCTGTAAACACTGTTAGAGATATGTCCCCCTGATTACCTGTAGTAGTACTACCTTTCAATCTAAATAAGACATTTATCATCACCTAGACTTCTGAATAACTTCCATGTTCTGAATTTGATCTCAGTCACAAGGTTTACAGTGGAGCCCAAAACATCTAGAAATATGATCAGGTTTATGATTCCTTCTGTCCTTAAGTTGGCAAGATACCAAAGCCAGTTTGCTCTACTAAATATGCATGATGAGACTAGGAGCTAATCAAGGGAAATAGATTAATTCTGTTGTTATAGAGGAGAGAGGTCATCCTGCATTAGGTCGTCTAGTTTTAAACAAATGTCTGCAAAATAGAGATTTTTGGAGTCTGAGGGATATCAGTATGGGAAGAAGCACAGAACCTGTAGTGTGTGATTCCTAGTGGGGTTTGTCCAACTGGCATAAGAGAGGGCTCCAAGACACAGTAAAGCCTTTTCTAAATCATGAAAATGAACCAAATTTCCAGTGGAAATTTAGAGCTCTAGTCTTTGTACTTCATATTACAAGGTGCTACCACTCCCACTGGAAGTTTTGTAATAGCAAGTAAGGTAACAAGTAGAACTTAATACCTGTTTTCCATTCTCCAGTGAAATTCCAGATGTTTCATAATAAAAACACCATTAGTTAACAGCTGTCTTGCTTTGCCACCAAGAATGAAGTACATGATAACGCTATCTAGACTGATTACTAGACTGAGAAGTATGACTTGAAGTTCCCTTGAAAGATCACAGCTTTGTTGAAGATCTGATTGATAAGCACTTCCTGATTTGGGATAGTTGGAGTATTACATATCCCAAGCCCATATGATCTTGGACAACCTTTAATCTGATTGATAGATATTTACCACCTAAATTCTTGCCTAACACTCCTTTGACTATCAGTAACAATTTTGGGAATTATTAATTAGCTACATTGGTTTTCACTAACCTCAGAATAAGGATGTTCCAGCATAGCATAAGGTCTATGAACACAAATACCCCTCTTTGCTATGACACACCTATCTGGTCACTCACAAATGTACTTGATAAATGCTTCAAATAAATCTCTTTCATTCAGTGACTAAAAAACGTGGATGTAACCATTTTCACAGTGTGAACATGTGCCTTTGTACAGGGCAAAGTTATGTACCTATGTTGTGATTGGTTGGCTATCATTGGCTTCATTTGGCGTGAAAGCAATGTTTTGCAATGACAGAAGTCATGGATGATAAGGAACAGCCTACTCTAAAAATATTGTCAAAATGTGAATGGCATATTTAATTACTTTGAATTTTTTTTGATGGTTTTATAACTCTATATACTGAAGTTGAGTCATGGTCAAACACATTACCCTCTCTCATCTTTTCCACTTCAACCAAAGCCCTTTCTCCCAACAAGTTCTGTCCTGCTGTAATATCTTTTCTCTGTGTGTGACCCACTGAATTTAATTATGTTGTGAACATGAGCATGGCTGGAGGGTTATTTAAGTTATCAGTGACTATGCCACTGAAAGAAAAAATGACAACCCCTTTCCTAGTGATGGTTAACTGCTAATATTCCTTTAGGCAAGGATTTATAAATCCCTCCTCAATCAATGCTGGACTGCTGAAAGGCCCAGTTTGGTGCAGATCTTATGAGGATTACATAGGTGCATTGAATTCTTGAGTCCAATTGTCATATCATGTCCAGATGTCCCCTTTGCTGCATACCTCTCCATCTTTCTCTGAGTCTTCAAAGCGTAAATAGCTGTAGTAGTTCAGCTGAGCTGGTCTATGTCACTCCTTCTCATTGCCTTGTATTTTAATTTCTTTAAACTATTTGTTCTTTACATTCTTTGTAACTTCTTTATCTGGAAAGCACTGTAAGAAGCAAAGCACATGTGATAGCTTTATTCTGATCAATACACTAAGTATTTAGTGTGTAATAGAACATTAATCTCATTAAAAGTGAAAAGGAGAATGCCATTATTTTTTAAGTATTGCTCATTAGTTGTGTTATTTTGAAGAATATCTTTATTTGAATATTCAAGTATCAATTATTTTTAATGAAAAGTTCTGTCAGTGGGAGAATCCCTGTGGGGCATGCTAAGCTACATTTACAACGTTCCATTCCCAAATACAAAGGTAACTACCTGTCCAGGAGCATTACAAAAAACCACCAGAGTTCAACATGTAGGTTAGGTACCCCATCAAGTTTAAAAGTTTAGGTAAATCTTACTCTGTTTCACAGAAGACACTGACATTTACTCGGTGTTATTTCTTAAGGGAATGTAGTGGGTTAGAGGCTGCATTGGCTTTACCCTACATTTATCTCTTTCTATAAGCTGTCTCTGCAGACATGTGGATTTTTGTTCTTAATTACTTTGGTTTAAAGGGTGTAAATAATTGCCCTTCTACAGGAAAAGTGGGAGCAGCCTTCAGCTCCATTCTGAATGAGGTTTATATTTGTTGTATTTCCTCCCTGTGTCACTGTGTTATCGTCATCCCTACACCATGCTAGACTGTTTGAATCATCATTGCTCTGTGGAGAGAGTTTTTACTTGCATGATGTATCTATATTTATCTATTTGTTTTTAGAGACAGGATCTCACTACATAGCCAAGGCTAGAACTGAACTTGTGGTAATTCTCCTGCCTTTGACTTTCAAGTATAGGGATTAAATGTATGTTATCACACCATGATAGACCTTATGATTCATAAATATAAATCCTAATGGGTCCAGACATGAGGGCATACACTTTTAATCTCAGAACTTGAAAGGCAGGAAGATCTCTGTAGTTTAAAGCCTTTACAGAGCAAGTTCCAGGGTTCCAGGATAGCGGGAACTACAGAGAGAGACTCTATCTCAATACACACACACACCAAATACACAAACAATGTGTAGATAGACCTAGTTAACCTTTATTTTTCCACTTAATTCTTATCTCTATATTTCTTTCTTTTTTCTTTTTTGGACAAGAGAATCTATAAGTACTGAGACAAGTTTGATTTAATAAAGAAGTCACTAATCTGACTAATTAGTTTAATTATGGAAAGGAAGATGGCACAATCTTATTGACATGTTGTTGATTGTGATATTCTTGGGCTATGAAATTGCCCAGTTGATTATTTTTATTATCAAAACCCATGGAAACCACAAGCTATTTCCTAGAAAATGATTCCTCATATTTGTGGGTGCGACAGGTGTCTTCCATCAGCAGTAAGAATTACTGACCAGATTTAAATATGATAATTTCATTTAGATATTTATTAAGGTAATTCGCATTAAATTTCTCTGTTATGCATCCAAAAAAGTATTGATTCCATGATAAGATTTTCCAAACACTGCTAATCATAAATTGAACTCTAGATCTCTCTTTCTGTGGCATTTATAGTCTCAAGATTCTCATTTTAAAGGTTCATTTAAAATATACTTTTGCTTACATGTGTCTGTGTGAGTATGTGTGGGTATGCCTGACCTTACACACACATAGGGGAAGACAATAGTAGTTGGGTGACCTCCTTTATCACTTTCCACTTATTCCTTTGAGGTAGTGTCTTTCCCTGAATCTGATGATTCCACAGCTACCATTCTTAAACACCGAGTCATCTCTCCAGCTCTTTATTTCTCATTTTTGTAAAGGAAAATGCTGTTAGTCATTAAAATTAGATTGTCAAGTTTGGATTGAAAGAGAAGTCTCGAACACTTTCACAATTCTTTGATTTCCCCCTGTGTTTCTAGGAAACCTATGTGCTAGTCTCAGATTTAAACCAGAATAAAAACATACAAGAGTTTCTATGATCTCATCTTGTTTTTGTATGCATAATAGTTTGAATTATAATATAACAGTATTGGAAATTAGTTCATGGTGAATTAATCAGCAAGGAGAGCAAAGGGGACTTTTGCGCACTTGAAAATAAAAGCTTGCAAGGAGCAACTGAGCTCTGCCTCTGTTCATATTAATAATTTGTCTTGAGAATTGGCTGGAATAATTCCTATGAAGATACAGGATGCAAACAAGTAGCTAGGATCACAGAACACATGCCAAAACAGTAAGTCTGTGGGAATGTTGAAAATGATACTGCATGTAAATGATGTGGAGAGAGAGAGAGGAGAGGAGACAGCTGAAGAGCTGAAACATAACAAATACTCCTTCTTAAAGATGCTTATGGCAAACAACCATTTTCAGGAAAGTTTTATATTCAATAATATTCATTTAAATATATGTATTATTAGAGACATCTCTATGTGGTTTACTCTATGTACTTATGATCACCTTATCTCCCTATGAATATACTTCTTAGAAATTGAGGGCTCATCAATTATAGCCAGCATCATGCCTCTTTGAATTTATTCTTTTCAGTTTTCAAAACATTGTCTTTAAAATATAGCAATTAAAAAGAAAAAAAAATTCCAAACTGGTCACTAGTTGGATTAACTTCAGCTTTACCACATTTATCTTTGTAAATTACCCATTTTGTCAATGTCAATATTTTATTTTTTTCTAAATATTTTGGTTGAAAAGAGATGGATATAAGCTAGGTGTGGTAGTGCATGACTGTAGTCTTGGCACTTTGGAGGAAGAAGCACATGCCAAGGCCAGCCTGATCCACAGGGAATTTCAGGGCATCCAGGTGTCAGAACTTGTGTAAAAAAAAAAAAAAAAGTTGAATTTCATTACATTTTCTTAATTCCTTCAAAAAATTAGACATTGAGCCCTGTCTCAAAAATGAAATAAAAACGGTAACATATACCGTTTGCCTGTTTATTGTGAGAAGAAATACCTGAATATATAAATATGTAGATATGGCAATAATCCTTTACTATTTGCATTTGTCATGTGTGGGCAACAGGATAGGAAAGGAGGGACAGATGGAGGCAAGGGGTTATAACCTTTCATTTTTACATGTATCATAAACATGTGCTTCAAATTTGAGACCACTTAATTATTTTTTTCATCTTTTTTTCATCAAACATGTTCCAATTAAACATAGCTGTGCTTACTTTACATTTGACAATATTTTCCTGTGTTTAAGCATTTTTCTTAGTTTTTTTTCTGTCATAAACACACATATCAATATTACTTACTTTTTCTTATACTACCTTTCTCATTTGGAGTCTAAACCAAATTAATTGAATCTCTGAGTGGTTTTGACTTGAGAAAGAACTGCAGCTGGATGAGATTTTTACAGTCCTTCTTGTCTTAAGACTGTCACACTCAAGGACTGTCTCCTACCCATGCTGTAACCATGGGTGTCTGCATGGTGCTGAGTTATGGCTAGCAGGGAGCTCATGCTTCAGTCACTTACTTTTCCACAAAAACTAGAGCACTGAATCACTGAACTCTAACAATAATGTTTTACACTTCATTATGTATGCTGAAGTGGCTCCCAAGTTTTCTCATTGCTTTCAATCATTTGTTTTAGATTACTTTAATTTTTGATTGATAGAAAATTAAGCATGCAGGATAATAATTAAATAAGAGATTTTTTTCTGCTGCCTATGTTCACCAGCACAATAACCAGTATCAAGGACAGCAGACCCACTCTGTTATCAATTATGCAGAGACATTTGCAGTATATTATTTTGTAGGAACTATTTTTACCAACTTCTTCTTCTGAGTGATACGAATTTCACGTCTTTTATTTACTTTCATATCAAATTAAAGACACCTTTTGGGAAACCTGATGTGCTACCATATGCCAGTCCATATGGTACTTGAGTTAATGGGTAGCAGTGTTAGGTTTCACCAGGGGCCACTCAGGCCAGCCTCACCTGCCGCCTCTCTCCCCTCCCCCCTCTCTCCAGTAATTCCCACTGCTACAGGGAAATGGTCTTGCTGAGAGGCTCGCTGTTTGTCTGTCATTCTTACATTTCCAAAGGAAATTCATCAGCCCAGAATACCAGACCCTAAGCTACTAGCTGGTAGAGATGGGGCATCCATTATGATGGATACATATTAGCTAGAGGTCTGAGTCTTTTCTCTTTCTCTTTCTAGCTGGGAATCAGACACAGGCTGAATGGGAGCAAGCACTATGTGCTACATACCAACCACATTGCAGGATGCCTCTTTTCTCTATGAAATATCTCAGGAGGAAATTTCCACTTCGCCTGTGGGCCAGAAATATCATCAGAGAACTCTCAATGATGTCTTTCTACAGTGTTAAGCAGTCCCCTAATTTCCATATCTTACCTAAAAGATGATGTGCCTCAATTTCCCTCTAGAAGCTTGAATACTAATATCTTACAGAAACTTAATCAAAGTACAAATCAAACTTGTTCATCTCCATGTTTAATCAATTATTTTTCATTTTACCTTTTTTTCTGGCTTAATTTCAGACTTGGTTGTTATTATTCTTATTCTTTCCTAGTGCTGCCAATGTTTTAATTTATTCACTTTGACTATTATTATTCTACCTCATTACTTTCCTTTAAATTCTAAGATACTATTTTGAAAATCAAGATATGCCCAATGGGATTACTTGATTTTCAAACAACTCAAGAATTTGAGGATGCTGAATATTCCACAACTGCTCTTGAGGATTCTGCTGGACTGTGGTTCATTGTTCTTTTACCTTTCACTGTTTTATGAATAAACATGTATGTGTAGCTTTATATTTTATCTGTGTATATGAATAAGGGTGGTGTGTGCATGATGAACATGTATGATATGTATGTGTGTAGGCACATGCCACAGTACCTGTGTGGAGGTCAGAACATAACTTTTGTGAGGCAGGGCTTCTCTTACATGTTCTGTGATATGAATTATATGTTAGTTGGCCTTCTAGTTTTAGATAGTTCTCCTCTCTCAACCTCTTACCTCTCCATAGAGACTACAGATGTTCAGCTGTGCATCCAGCTTTTAACGTGTTCGGGGATCTGATGCAGACAGCCAGACTTGCATTACATGTGATTTTACTCACTGAGCCATCTCTCTGGCCTTGAATTTGTTCTTCACTTTGGTGTTGCTATGTTTGGTATTAGTGTGGGGTAATGTCTCATTGTGGAGCCTAGGCTAACCTTGACTCTGCAATCCTCCTGACAAGTGTCAAGACTTGAAGTGTGTCCTAAAACACCTCATCTACATTTATACTTTTCCATGTGACTCTTCTGTGATGTATTTTTAACATTACTTGGAATATTTTTTTTTTTTTTCTAAATCAGGAGTGACACACAAATGAACTCAGAAAATGTGGCACACACACACACAGGACTTGCACAGATTAAAGCAGACTGAGTCCCTGTGCTGAGACTGGGAAGTTGACATAGATTCTCACTCCTAACTAACTAAGTGTTACACTTTTCTTTATTGAGAAGGTTGGTAGTAAATTCTCAAGCCTTATTTAACAGACCATGAGTATATAAAAATCTTCACAGAAAGTTTCTATTCATCTTGTTTTGTTTTTTACTCCCTTACTTTCTTAAAATTTCTGTTACTTTTCCCTGCTGAGATTTGTTTGAGCTTCTGGAATATACTGTTGTGCTTTCAACTGTGGTCCTTAGTTGCATGTAGTATATATACTCTCGGACATTACTTCTTTTCTACATTCCTTTATTTTTATTATTTGAATGTCAACTATTTTGTGTATTTAGACTTTATATTCATCTTTTTCAGATTAGCATGCAAAATAACAAGCTTAATCATAGAAGAATGTCAACTATATTAGACCATAATATCCCACTCTATATTTTTATGTCTTAAATATTTCATCCTTGTGTACATTTATCTTATATTTTACTGCCCCTAATCATTTTGTTATGATATTGACTTGTTTGTATTTATTAAAGTTCTTCTTTTAAATTCACTTATTTATTTTTTTCTCACTAGGAAATCTACTCTGATTTTCTTTTTTAAAATATATTTAGCCATTTTATGCTTTTATATTTCTTAAATGCATGTTCAATAATATTTTATCCAGAAAATACGTTAAACATAATTCCTTTCTATTTTAATGTTTGCAAATATAATTTGAGTAGTTATCTTTAAAAATAATTTATTTTTCTCAAGTCAATTATATTCATAATGTATACACATGTATATATATATATATACACGTTTATGTGTAAACATATATACACATATAAATATACATGAATAAGCTTTCTTGAATTTACACTGGAATGAAATTCATCAGTAGAAATCTTGAAGAAGTTGTTTGAAGACTACAACATTATCTCCTGCATATAAAATTTAATATATTTTAAATTAATGAATGGACTGAGGAACCAAGAGATGGTTTTTAAGGAAAGCACTTCCCTCATTCTGCAGGCCCAAGTTCCATCCCAAAACCCATGTAAAGAAGGAACTGATTCTACATTGTCCTGCACACAAGTTATATGGCATATGCCACTATGCACAAAAATCATTCACATGCACACTATACACATACTCACACACACACACACACACATACAAACACACACATGTGCATTAATCTAAAATGAACTTATGGGTTTGTTTTAAATGTGAGTTTCATAAATTGAACCAGCAAATATAGAGTATCAATGACAGGATAAGAGCCTTTTTCTTAATTTCAGGAGATGGCTTTCCAGGCCTCTCTTAGTCTCTCTCTCTCTCTCTCTCTCTCTCTTTCTCTCTCTCTCTCTCTCTCTCTTCCACTTGAAATACGGGGTAAGCAGAAAACTTTTGGTTGTCTTTATATTCTAATAAGATTTTTACCCACAAAAATAATTAATATGAAAAAATCTTTTCAAAATTTGTGTTTGAGTGCAGGTTTTCATTTATGAATTCCTACTTTTAAAGCCCATGGGACAATGAGCTGTAGGTGAGAGTTCAGGGTGAAAAGGGCCAAGGAAAAACATCCTGACCCTGACTTGACCCCAGGACCCGGGCCTGAAATCACACCAATCCCTGAGTTTGTCAGAGTCAGACTGCAGAAAGCTACCCTTCCCTGAGCACAGAATCTCACCAATCCCTGAAGCCCCTGAGTTTGAAATGACACCAATCCCTGAGCGTGCCTGAGAATCAGACCACAAAAATCCACCAATCCCAAGCTGCCCTGGAAAGCTCTGACCCTCACCCCCAAGAAATCCTATGTAAGTTCTGTACCCTGTTCACTTTGCTGCTGTTCTCACCGGAAGCAGCTACTGTCATGGATTCATGGATTCTTCCTTCCCAAGAAACTCTCTGCAGTGTGATTTGTTGTGCAGCATGGTATGATTTGCTAAAGCAGAGCCCAGCTGTAACATTTTTTTCTCTAGAGTGGAGCGAGCAGGGCAGAGCAGAACTTTACCACTTTCTCAAGGGAAACTTCCCCTTAGTGGTGCAGAGTGGTTACACTATGGGGACCTGAGCAGAGCTATAACCTTTCCTCCATGCAGAGCAGAGCAGAACTGTGACAACTTCACCAGGGAAAGCCTCTCATGGTGGAGCAGAGTTGTTATAGTGGGGAAATCTTTCTCTGGAGCAGAACTTTAAGTGGCTATGCTTGCGGTGACTTTGTGGTATTTCTTGGTTCCTGACTGCCAGGAAACATCTGCGTTGCAATGCTTAACAGAGAGTCTCATGTCCACCTTTGGTATACACTAACATTTTCAGGCTTCTCCTTGAGGATTCATTGTCCTCTCTGGATTTTTTCTCTAATGTATCAATGCTGTCATGGCAGGCTCCTAGACCTTAGAAAAACTGTCACTATGATGGAAGAATCATCCAGGCCTTGGAACCCAGCAGGTTGGCAGCAACACTTGCCAAAACAAAGACCAAAACCGAATCCATATACTAATCTTGCCTTTTTCGGCTTCTCTAGTTCTGCTCCTGGCTAACTGTTCTTGCTAACTGGGGTATGTCAAACCAGGATGTAGGTTTTGTATTTAAAAGTCCACTCTGAGAAAGTGTCAGGGGCTATAATGGGGTCCTGAACAGTGGCCTGCTAATAAAGACTATCTATTTGCTTAAACCCATGTCTGAGTAGTCATCTCTGGTGGATACCTCATAACACTATTATATTCTCTATGTGCTTAGATATGCAATGCCTTTTGGTATATAATATTCTGTGGGTTTTTTGTTTGTTTGTTTTTAGTAGCAGAAAATTACCCCTAGAATACAGTCTGCTACTTCCTGTCCATTGACACTTTCTGATTCGGTTCCTATTTGTTCTGTCTTGATTATACATCTCTAGTTTTACAATGTCCTTGAATATCTGGTCCCAGTTATCATTCCTGTCTTTGTCTCCATCCTTGGAGTGTTCACAATTAGAATTTAGTTCATAAAAGCTACATTGTCTTGGTCATTATTTTGAAATTTAATTTTTTCTTATGTGTACAGTTGTTTTACCTACATGTGTCTGTGAACCTGTGTGTATAGTGCCCTCAGTGGGCAGAAGAGGGTATTAGATTCCCTGGGACTGGAGTTACAAATGGTTTTAAGCAGCCATGTGGATGTTAGGAATCAAATTTAGGGCCTTTGGAATAACATCCATTTCTCTTAACTTCCATGTCAACTCTCCAGGTCAATATTGGTCATATTGATCACATGGATGATATTATTTCTAGGTCTTTTTTTATAGCTTAGAAAACTGAAGTGCTGAAGTGAGAGGATCTGTGATTGTCTATGTTCCTGCAGACTCTAAACTTTCAACCAGGATTTAAACTCAGGCAGCCTGTCTTAATATCTGCCTTCATTTTCAGGACACTCTGTCACACTAGAACAACTATAGAGCCATTAGAGCCATACTGGTATATAGAGAAATGACTAAAACAAAAAATATATGTAAAAAAATAAATCTCAGGGAAAGAGAGATGGCTCAGTGCTTAAGAGTACTGGCTGCTCTTCTAAAGGACTAGGGTCAATTCCTAGCACCTATATGGAAGCACACAATTGTTGGTAACTTCACGTCCAGGATCTGGCACCTTTACAAAGGCATACAAGCAGACAAACACCAAGGCATGTAAAAAATGAAAAAAAAAATTAAAGAGGAAAAAGAAAAAGATATCTTATTTGGCAGTATATCCCACATGATGAGTAAATCCAAACACATTACCTCTGAAACAAAATCTTTCTTCTCTGTATTATTCTTTATTATTTGATTGTGAGCACCATCCTTTTAGTTGACTGCATTAGAAATTTGATATATTGTTTTTCTCTGCTATTCCTTGGTAAACTCTATCAGTAGTCCTTGCCTTCTTAAATCTTATGATGAAATTACTTTATGGACTTCCATAGTAAGTTTCCAGATGGCCTGTTAGTTCCCCCAAGCACTTTTGTAATATTTCACATTTATGCTACACCACCACCACCTTATATCTATATTCATCCTTTCGTTATCTGTCATGACCAGGTAACTGCATTACATCACCTATATTCACCTGCTTAAACTATTTTTTCCTCGGTCCGACTACGAATTGATCTTTGACAAATATTTGAGAGTCCATATTTATAATTTTTTTTCTACAAAGATTTTTGCATATATAAACTTACATCACCAGTGAATTTTCTTGTTCCTAGTAAATCTTCATCTATACATGTATATATGCAAAAGATCAATTGATAAGAATTTGGAATCAGAAAGTCTAAAATATGCAGAAATAAAGTCCAACATTTGGTATTAAAATAAAATGCAGAGCACAATCAAACAGCTGTTGGAAAATTACATGCTTGAACATGAGGAGCATTGTAAACATAGAATATTTTACAAGTGCTTTATAAAGGGGGCAAAGCTGAAGAGAGGAGACAACTTAAATATCATTTGCATGCTAAGCATTTGGAACATATATTTGTTGGTATAGTAAAACTGATACTATATTTCACTGAAAATTTTAACCTAATATGAAACATTATATAGCATCTTGATGACATGGGCAACCTGCAAATGTACATTCAGGGTCAACATCCACAAATATGTATTTCAAGTTATTTATATACTGTAAGATTATTTCTGTGACAGTTGATTCTTTAGACTTATACTGGATTATCCTAAGAACAACTTCTCACATCTACAGAGGTTTCTTTGATTTTTATTGCACACAGACAGTAGAGTCAATTATATAAAGAATGGTTTCTGGTGGCATAAAAAGACATCTTTGTAAAGAATATACTTCTGAAGTCAGAATTTGTATCTTTGATCTTTGCTACTTTCTTACATTCTATTCTGGCATTGCAATGTTTATATACATTTTCTCACCTTGAATGGGAGAGTTCTGAGTTTAATCAAATAGTACACACTATAATATTTATTAATCTTTAGTGAAATATTTGGTTTTTAATTTTTTTTTAAAGATTTAGTTATATTGTTTTATGTATATGAGGGTTTTGCCTGCATATGTACATATGCACCATGTATATTCTTGGTGCCCAAGGAAGACAAAGGAGGGCGTTGGAGTCCCCTGATATTTGATACTGGAATTATAGACAGTTTTAAGCCACCCTATTGGTGCTAGGAATCAAACCTGGATCTTTTACAAGAACAGCATGCTCCTAACAACTGAGGCATCTCTCCATTTCCATTGTGAAACATTTGAACCAACTAAAATTTATCTTACAGCCACAACAACCAATGCTGAAAAAGAAGGGACTTAAACTTCCCAGATATGGAGTTTGACTTGTTTCACTCGAAGGAGAAGCATCCATTTTATCTATTGACTCTACCTAGTAGTCAAGTAGGATGTTTTTAAGGTAGAGTACATATATTCTGTTAAAGCCTGGATAGAACAAAAAGTTTATCAAAAATTAAGAGCTTGAAAATAGCCCAGATTAATGATTGACATATCATTTTTTAATGTTTGGTGTTTTATTTACCATGAGAGTCTCATTTTATCTTTTATTATAAGTTATTATCACAAATCCTCAATGAAAATAAGTGGTAGGCAATCATTTAATGCTTTTGTAATAAAAACAAATTCCTTTGATGACTGAAATTACAGAAGATAAATAACAAAGGCAAATGATTGGAATCATCTAATTGTTTCTATTTGTACATTTATCTTGAGGGTCAGAAAAAGACAATTAAATAATGGTTGATATTTATTTCAATCCAGAGAAGATAGTTCTGGTTAAAAAACAATCAATTGTATCAAAGCTAATCAAGGAATATTTTAAACTATAGAATAATATAGGGCATGGTAATATAGTTCGGTGATTAACAGAATTTTCTGACTTTGCAAAGCACCTGAATTTGATTCCCATAACCCGTATAGTGCCACACAACCATCAGCAACGCCAATTGCATAGGATATGATGCCCTTTTATCGACTCTGTATTCTCTGTGAAGATGGTCCATAGAAGACACACACAGGTGCACACACACACACACACACACACACACACACACACACACACATTATGTACATTAAAATTACACTAATATAAACTTAATAAATTGTAAAGCATAGCATAAGGAAACCTATACACTATTTGGCTTATATAGAGTATATGTTAGATGTTAGAGAGAAACATATGGTAAGGTTGTTTTCCAAAGAATTTTGACTTTCATATACATGAAAATGGTATCTTAATCCTGACAACTGTTTTAGCAGTTAAGATAATGCAAAGTAACTGAAGTACCCGAATACTTCACAGAGAGTCCCAAACCAATGTGTATATACACTTATACACACATATTCATATACACACATTATGCATCTATCTCCCACTAGTCATGAATACTCCTGAGAGATTCATAAATATTTTTGCATCACATATGTATGATCATGTGCATGAACAGATGCATAATAAGGGTAGGAAATAATATTAATTTGTGTACCCTAGTGACAGGGAGTTTACTAATTTGGTTCACACAGTGAGTACATGCTGAATAAAAGAAAGATAAAGACATGCTTAGAGGCCACATATCTCTGGAATCTTCATTTTAAGTATACAATAAGTATTACCTATTGACGGCTATCCTAGTGCACACTTGATGTGGAACAGAACTTTGAACTTTAGACCAATAGCTGTGGAGCCTCCATGGGCCTGGACTAGGCCCTCTGCATAAGCAAGACAGTTGTGTAACTTGATCTGCTTAAGGGACCCCTGGCAGTAGGATCAAGATCCATCCCTGGTTCATGAACTGGCTTTTTGAAGCCCACTACCTATGGTGGGACGCCTTGCACAGCCTTGATGCAGGAGGAGGCGCTTGGACCTGCCTCAAATGAATATACCAGGTTCTGTGGTCTCCCCTTTGGGAGACTTGCTTTGTTGGAAAAAGGAATAGGGGGTGAGTTGGAGAGGGAGGCCGGAGGGGCGGGAAGAAGGAAGAGAGGGGCATCTGTGATTGGTATGTAAAATGAATAAAAAATTCCTTAATAAAGAAAAATAAAATAGCCATGGGTCACAAGTCTGTTCCAATAACTTTCAGGTCTTGCTTGTTGATGACTCTTGGTTAGCAGGAATAGCTATAAGACTAAGAGACTGACACCTCATTTTTCAGTTAAACATTAGCTTACAGTGGGATTTACCATAGGTCTATGTTGATTGAATCTTAGATTGTTTTTAATAAAAAAAAGAGAAAGAAAAAAAAACCCAGAGCCAGATATCAGGGTGAAAGCTGAAAGATCAGAGAAGTAGAACAGCCAGCCACTAGTATTTACTGCACAAAAATCCTCTACTAAAGAGAGTTTCTGTTTCTTCACTCCTTATATACCTTTCTCTGTCCTGCCATGTCACTTCCTGGGATTAAAGGTGGCATGTCAACACTGGCTGGCTGTTTTTCTCATGTAGTCCAGTGTGGCCTTATACTCACAGAGATCCAGACAGATCACTGCCTCCAAGTGATAGGATTAAATGTATGTTCCACCACTGTGTCTGACCTCTGGGTCTAATTTAGTGGCTATCTCTGTCCTCTGATCCACAGGTAAGCTTTATTGTAAGCTTTATTGGGGTAATATATCACCATAGGTCTACCCTTTGACTATTTACATAAAGAAATATAACAGCAGGTAGAAATAGAGCCATCAGTGGCTTGGCTAAATTTTCAGTTTTGAATTAGTAAAGAAGCTTGAGCTGTGTATATATCCATGACAACAGAATTTTCAAATAATTATTTGTTTGTTTTCATATTTCCAAATCCCCACAATCCTGTGTCTTAAGAAAGATGGGATCATTATGTTCATTTTACAGAGGAAGACTTGAATACTCAGTGCAGTTAAGAGACTCACACACACCTGGGAAGCTATGAACATGAGGCTTGTTAAATATCCAAACACTATTCTGTAATGGTTTTTTTCTTTTCTATTATAGCTACCTCAATATTCTAAAGTAATTCATGAAAAATTCCATTTCCATATAGTGAAAATAACAGCCAACCCAAAGTAATGGAACAGCAATAAACATTGACACTTATATATTGCTATAGATTTTCCCAAGCACTTCAACAAACATTAAAGACCATAACATTGCTAAATTGTAGGTTGCATAGATTTGTTACTATAAGCTCACCCAATTCTCAGCTTTGACAGGAAAATTAACCTTGAAGCCAGCTAGTGAAGAAAGCTCTGCCTGTCTGTGACAAAGTGCTGCGCTGACAATGCTGCATTGTAGACACACATCAATAGCCAGGAATATACTGTGAACACAGTGTGAAATCAGAGGTAAGTAAAGAGTTCACACCCTGTGGTATGAAGATCTCACAAAGCAATGGCTTTCATTCTACTACCCTATGCAGTTTTCTCTAGAAATTTTAAATGACAGGAAATGATAAATATTGCATGTAATATTTGAATAACAAGCTAATCATGAAACTACATTAGCCATGAGTTTATTATCAGCAGAAAATGCTACTAATACTAACATTAAATAATACATTAGAGTAATGCTTTTAATAAAGCAACAATAGTGTTAATGATAATGATCACAGTTACTATTGTTACTAACATTCTTATAACTCCTGTCATAATGACATTTAATTATTTATTAAAGGTTTACATAGGCACTTTGCTAAGCATTTTCACATAAACTGTATTACTTGACTGTTGAGATAATCCACTGAGTTTGCATGTAAACAACTTTAAGAACTGCATATTTTTAGTGGAGTCAAGTAATTTACTTAAAGTAAGCAGGAAAAGGGTTACAAATGTGAGAAAAAACAGGTTCATTTGTCTGTGGCTGGAGAGTGTTCTCAAAGACCTGAAAATGTGGAAATGCAAGGTAGCCTCCCTGTATTCTTCACATTCCTTTGACTTGACTTTCCACGAAGTCTTCTGCCGTGCCTGCTCATCATTATCAGTAGAACATGGCTTTATACTTGACCTCTTTACTTTGCAATTGACTGGCAGAGAAATATATACACTATTACTTACTTTTCATGTTGCTCTTACAAAAATTCCACAAAAGCAACTGTCTTAGCTGGAGTTTCTATTGCTTTAATGGACTAAAAGTTATGTTGAGAGGAACAGATTTATTTCACTTACTGTTCCAAATCCCAGTTCATTATAGAATCCAGTCAGGGTAGGACAGGAACTGAAATGTAGGCTGTGGAGGAGTGCTGCATATGGGCTTGTTCCTTTTGGTTGGTAGCCTACCTAGAGACCCACATATACCTTGGAGGTAATTTCCTCCATGATGCTAAATCCATTCAAGTTGACTATCAATAATCAAT
This sequence comes from Peromyscus leucopus, assembly GCF_004664715.2. NCBI lineage: Eukaryota > Metazoa > Chordata > Mammalia > Rodentia > Cricetidae > Peromyscus > Peromyscus leucopus. The sequence goes on from NC_051065.1 coordinate 90,780,823, forward strand.
ATTACTCATCACAAGTATTTTGTTCATTAGTCAACATCCATTCAGTCTCATTGCACTAGTCAACTCTGAAGTTTTTTTCTTTTGTTTCTCTCTGTCTTTCTTTCTCTTTCTTCTTCTTTTTTTTTTTTTTTTTTTTTTTTTTTGTAGGACTGGAACTTTAAATTGCCAACAGCTTCTTTGACATATCACTAACCCAAGAAGTATTTCCTTGGAATCATCCATTCAAAAAAAGAACAGCTCAGCTGGGTTCTAGCATTGCAGTTTACTTGGGTACTTATATGACTTTAGAATAAAGTCAATATTGGTTAAAAAAAAAAAAAAAAAAAAAAAAAAAAAACAAAAACAAAAACCTCAGATTTTATGGGTCCTTAGATTAATCATTGTAATTAGACAATCTTACCTTCATGTTTGTGATTACGACAATAACAACTTTATATTTTCATCACACCTGGGCTTACTTTACCTCAATCTCACAGTCATTGGAAAGCCTGAGAATATAGTTGATTGTCATTTATTAAGAAGTTAGCTGGGCGGTGGTGGCACACGCCTTTAATCCCAGCATCTGGGAGGCAGAGCCAGGTGGATCTCTCTGAGTTCAAGGCCAGCTTGGGCTACAGAGTGAGTTCAAAGACAGGTACCAAAACTACACAGAGAAAACCCATCTCAGAAAAAACAAAAATCAAAAAACAACAACAAAAAAGAAGTTAACATTTTCAGTTCTACTGAACTTTATTCAAAAGTTTAGTTTTTAGAGGATCTAAGGCATTTACTCAAAGCTATAGAAAGGTGAGAAATATCATATGACTTTATCTCAGGAATTTTGGTCCACATAGTCACTGAAGACTAATTTTGAATACTTGAACTTATAGAAATCTAACTGCTGGCTTTTGACAGGATTGAGTCCAGCCTGGTCTACAGAGCAAGATCCAGGACAGGCACCAAAATTTCACAGAAAAACCTGTCTCGGAAAAACCAAACAAATACAAAATAATAAAAAAAACTCCCTGCAGCCAAAGATTCCATCTGTTAAACAAGAACACTGACTAATGAGAATTATTAACTAACCTAATATGAAGTTACAGAGATGCCTGAAGGAGAAGAAAGTATCAGTTATAAGTGAGAAATCAATAGAGGCAAGAAATGCAAATTGTTTTTTCCATTTCCCACTCACTTTTATTTTTCCTTATATAGATTATCATTTATCTATTTAATCTCATTTTTCCTGGATTCTTACTTCCTAAACATAAGAAAACTTGATGTTCAGTGTTAAAAGTATCACCATAATTCAGTTCATGAGTTCTCAGTTTCTTCTGTTAAAGAATAAACATCATACCACAAGGGCACTTGCTCAGCTATGTTCATATCAGCATTGTTTGTAATAACCAGAACATGGAAACAACCTAGATGCCCTTCAACTGAAGAATGGATAAATAAAATGTGGTACATATACACAATGGAATACTACTCAGCAGAGGAAAACAATGACATCATGAGGTTTGCAGGCAAATGGATAGATTTAGAAAACATCATCCTGAGTGAGGTAACCCAGACTCAGAAAGACAAACATGGTATGTACTCACTCATAGGAGGATACTAGATGTAAAACAAAGATGACTAGACTGCTACTCAAAACTCCAGGGAGGCTACCTAGAAAACAGGACCCTAAGAAAGACACAGGGATTGCCCAATGATAGAGAAATGGATGAGATCTACATGAACAACCTGGATGTGAGTGGGGGTAATGAAGGGCAAGATTGAAGAGAAAGAGAGCTTAAGGGAGCGGGAGATCCCAGCTGGATCAAGAACAGAGAAGGAGAATAAGGAGTAAGAGACCATGATGAATGAAGATCACATGAGAATAGGAAGAAGCAAAGTGCCAGAGAGGTCCACAGAAATCCACAAAGATACCTCCACAATAGACTACTGGCAATAGTCAAGAGAAAGCCCAAACTGACCTACTCTGGTAATAGGATGGCCAAACACCCTAATTGTTGTGCTAGAAACTTCATCCAATGACTGACAGAACTGGATGCAGAGATCCATGGCCAGGCCCCAGGTGGAACTCCAGGAGTCCAATTGATGAGAAAGATGAGGGTTTGTATGAGGGAGAATTGTTGAGACCAAGGTTGGAAAAAGCACAGGGACAAATAGCCAAACGAAGGGAAACACATGAACTATGAACCAATAGCTGAGGAGCCCCCAACTGGATCAGGTCCTCTGGATAAGTGAGAAAATTGATTAGCTTGATCTGTTTGGGAGGCATCCAGGCAGTGGGACCGGGACCTGTCCTCAGTGCATGTGCTGGCTGTCTGGAACCTGGGCCTTATACAGGGACACTTGGCTCACCCTGGGAGGAGGGGACTGGATCTGCCTGGACTGAATCTACCAAGTTGAACTCAATCCTCAGGGGAGTCTTTGCTATGGAGGAGATGGGAATAGGGGGTGGGCTGGGGAGGAAGGAAAGGGGGTTTGGAGAGAGAAGAACAAGGGAATCCGTGGCTGATATGAAAATTAAATTAAATTATAAAATAAAATTAAAAAATAAATAAACAGACAAAAAGAAAGAAAAAAATAAGCATCAAAGACATAGAAAATCTGGGATCTAGGGACTGTGTCCCAGTTATTCTGTGCTGTGGATATCATGGTCCTTTATCTAATGGAATATTGCTGAACAAACTCTGGAGAAGCGAATCACCCTCTCATGGCATTATGTGCCACTGAAACTGAAAAACTAAGTAAACTTAATATTAGTAGGATGACAAATTCCCATAGTAACCAGTAGGAATGCATGAGATATTGTGACACAAAAATAATTGTAGTGTAAAAATATATTTGTTTGTAAAGATGTATGACACAGAAAGAAAATAACAAAAACAACCAGGTTGTCAGAAAATGTAGAAGGAAAAAACAAGCAAAATATACTGTGTTTTATTTCAATAGTAAGATGAACAATAAAGAATCATCAAGTCAAATTTATTGCATGGGTGAGAGCGAGCTAAGAGAACATAGAGAAATGGGAAGATCCATCATCAGAAGTGCAGTCTTGCTGTTGACTGATGTCCTGGGTAAAGTCAAAGTAAAAATAGTGCAAAAGGTGTTAACTTTCAAACTTTGGCATGGCACACACAGAAGGCAGAAAAAATGGACATAATCATGTCTTCAGATGGATAGAAATCTGACCATCTATCAAATCTAAAGCTGTAACCAGCCTAAGTGAAAGATTTGATGTTTTAAGCTCAAACACTTAAACCTAGAGCACAGAGTATATTATCAGGCACAGTGAGGCACACAATAGAGCAGAATCGCCAACAAAATCTCAGTTGTGCAATCTACACTCTGTTGAATATTGTAGTGTGTGTGTGTGTGTGTGTGTGTGTGTGTGTGTGTGTGTGTGTTCATGTGGAAGACAGAAAACAACTCATGGGAGTTAATTCTCTTTTCCCTATGTGAGTTCTGAGATTAAATTCAGATTGTCAGGCTTGATTGCAATCACCTTTACCTACTAATCTGTCTCATTGACTATAGCTATGCTATTTGCGTTTAGTGCATTTGTGGGAATTCCTGAAAATACAATAACTGGTCTTCAACTGTCCTCTTTGGAGGTATGGTGCAGCCTAAGTATGGTTTCTTGCAATATTTCAATATATAGATTGAACCTAAATTGGGTACAAGGGCCAACAGCAATGGATCATTATATTCTCATAATTTCAAATTTAAATGCAATATGGATTACAGAATTTTTTATGGAATTGACAGGCAATGAAAAGCAGAAATATATCATATAGACAAATGAAATTACATAGAAATAAATTATATTTTATGTGTATATAAAGCAATATTCTCTCATCATTTAAGCTAATTTGAGAAACAATAGCTGTGATAAAAAATGATATCCACCTCACTGGTTTTTATGGAAACTATAGTGCATGTAAAAGCATGACATAAATTATAAAATAACTTGTTTTTGTTGTACAAGATAACTATTCTCTTTTGATAACTATCAGGTCATTCGATGAAGGACATTTTTATTACATCCTTTTCTTTGGTTAAAATGAATACTTAAGTTGCATTGCAGTCCTATATTCAAAATTAGTTAATTAGAGCAGTGTTTATGCTTTGTGTGCATATGAGGGATATGTGGGTATGTGTACAAGCCTCAGGACAATATTAGGCAACTTCTGAGGTTGCTTTCTGCATTGTTTACTTCTGGTAAGGCATCTTATCCCTGGGTTTAGAACTCACTTATTTGGTAGGTCTCTCTGTACAGTTAGCCACAGGCATCCCTCTGTCTCTGCCTCCCAGTGCTGTGGTTAAAGGCACATGGTTCAATTACCTGGGTGCTGAGGATGAATTCAAGTACTCAGGCTTGTATAGCAGGCACTTTAAGGACTACGTCATCTCCTCGGCTTCATGACGGCAGCCCTTGCTTTCAATTTTGACTGATTGGAAATACTTAACTCAGTAGATGACCTTTGTGTAGAATCCTAGAAAAGAACCCTGCATTTTTATTTTCCCTTATTTACATTATATGAAGATGGCAGCATATTCTCATAAATATAAACCATATTAAAGTGAAGTGATAAGTTAACAAAAAAAGCACACCAGGGCTGCCCTTCAAAATCTTACTACAGTATTAAGATAAGGAGGAATGGCTTATCAAAGTAAAAAAATAATCCTTATGAAAAAGGCTACCTGGACATGGCAGTGGCTCATATCTGTCAAGTCAGAACTTGGGAGCCTGAGACAGGAAAACAATTTAAGACTAGCCTGGGCTACATAATGAGTACAAGTCTAGCCTGTGCTACAGAGTAAGATCCTGTTATAAAAGTTTTTTAAGATGTCACTTTCTTAGAAAACTGGGAATCAATCTCCCCCAAGATCCAGCTATACCACTCTTTAGCATATACCCAAGAAATGCTCAATCATACCACAAGCTCAGCTATGTTCATATCAGCATTGTTTGTAATAGCCAAAACCTGGAAACAACCTAGATGCCCTTCAACTGAAGAATGGATAAATTGTGGCACATATACACAATGGAATACTACTCAGCAGAGGAAAACAATGACATCATGAGGTTTGCAGGCAAATGGATGGATATAGAAAAAGTCATCCTGAGTGAGGTAACCCAGACTCAGAAAGACACATATGGTATGTACTCACTCATAAGAGGATACTAGATGTGGAACAAAGATGACTGGACTGCTACTCACATCACCAGTGAGGCTACCTGGATAACAGGACCCCCAAAGAGACACAAGGATCCCCCAGTGATGGAGAAATGGCTGAGATCTACATGAACAATCTGGACATGAGTGGGAGTAATGAAGGGTGAGGGTCGAGGGAAAGAGAGCCTGTGGGAGCAGGAGATCCCAGCTGGATCAAGAACAGAGAGGGAGAACAAGGAATAGGAGACGATGGTAAATGAAGACCACATGAGAAAAGGAAGAAACAAAGTGCTAGAGAGACCCACAGAAATCCACAAAGATACCCCCACAATAGACTGCTGGCAATGGTTGAGAGACAGCCCGAACTGACCTGCTCTGGTGATGGGATGGCCAAACACCCTAATAGTCGTGCCAGAAACGACATTCAAGGACTGAGGGAGCTGCATGCAGAGATCCACTGCTAGGCCCTGGGTAGAGCTCCGGGAGTCTAATGAGCAACAAAGAGGAGGGTTTATATGAGCGAGAATTGTTGAAACCAAGGTTGGATAAAGTATAGGCACAAATAGCCAAACAAATGGAAACACATGAACTATGAACCAAAGGCTGAGGGGCCCCCAACTGGATCAGGACCTCTGAATAAGTGAGACAGTCGATTGGCTTGATCTGTTTGGGAGGCATCTAGGCAGTGGTACCAGGTCCTGGGCTCATTGTATGAGTTAGCTGTTTGAAACCTGGGACTTATGCAGGGACGCTTGGCTCAATCTGGGAGGAGGGGACTGGACCTGCCTGGACTGAGTCTATCAGGTCAATCTCAGTCCTGGGGGGGTTGGGGGACCTAGATCTGGAGGAGGTGGGAATGGAGGGTGGGCTGGGGGGAAGGGGAGGGGAGCAGGAAGAGAGAGAACAAGGGAATCTGTGGCTGTTATGTAGAACTGAATAGTATTGTAAAAAATAAAAATAAAATAAAATAAATATAAAAAAAGAAAAAAAATTCTTAAGAATCCTAAAAAAAAAAAAAAAAAGAATGCTCTCTAGGCAACATAATTATATATTCTTCTACTCTGAAACCTCTTGAGCCAGGCTCCCACATTTCAAATCTTCTGTGCTCCTACTAGTATGGTCCATTGAGCCATGTTTCAAGCATTCCTCTTTTTTCCTAACCAAAAGTACCAAATTCTTCCAAACAAAACCATGTCCAGTCTTATCACAGCAATACTCCAGTTCTTCTTACCAACTTCTGTGTTATTTTGGGTTTCTATTGCTGTGACCAGAGCAACTCTTAATAAGGAAAACATTAAATTGGGGTGGCTTACAGTGAAGTGCAGTGGTGAAGTGCAGGCAGACATGGTGCTGGAGAATGAGAATGAGCTGAGTGTTCTGTATCTCGATTCATAGGTAACAGGAAGTGAACTGTCTGTGTCCACACTGGGTATAGCTTGATCATAGAGATCTTAAAGCCACCCTCACAGTGACATACTTTCTCCAAGGCTACAACATACTCCAACAAAGACACAACTCCTAATAGTGCCACTCCTTATGAGCTTATGGGGTTCCAAAACATTCAGACTAACACTCAGATTATCTTTTTTTCATTGCTGCACAAAGCAGGCTCCCTGGTCCCTTGAATTCTAGGGATGCTTCTATCTCTGCTTCCATCTTTTCATAGGCTATTGAGGAATTACAGACATGTACTACTGCATGTGAATTTAAATGGGTTCTGGGCATCAGCACTTAGGTTCTCATTCTCATTTGGTGAGTGATTCACTCACTGGCCCATTTCCCTAGGTTTTAGCCTGTAACTTTTGACACAGAGTTAAAACTGGGGCCCAAAAACCACAAATCTAGTGAAAGATAGTGGAGTGTTTAGGAATGTATATATACATAGCTTTACATCCTAACCAGCTGTTTCAAAGATCAGGCAATTGGTACAGCCAAACTTTCAGCATTCTATCAAGCTCCCCAGTACAACACACTAATAAAAGGAGGTCAGAATTCACCCAGACCATAGAGAATCCCACAATAAAATAATGAAAGACATTGTCTTAGCATATTTCCTACTGCTGTGATAAAATACTGTAACAAAAAGCAACTAGAAGGTATTTATTTCACCTTACAGTTTACAGCCCATTACAAAGGTAAGTAAGATTAGAAACCTAGAGGTAGAAACTGAAGAAGATACCACAGAGGAATTGGGCTTATAGGCTTATAACCCATGGCTTGCACAACCTGATTTTTTATACCATCCAAGACCACCTATTCAAGGGTGGCATTGTCCACTGTGAGCTGGGCCCTTCTGTATCAATCACCAATTAAAAGATGCCCTAAAGATTTGCCTATAGAACAGTCTGATGAAAACATTTTCTAAACTAAACCTCCTCTTCACATATTTCTCTACCTTGTGTCAAGTTGACAAAAGCTGATAAACAGGCAGACACATAAAGTATAGGAAGAGTGCAGCCAGCTAGCCTGATAAAAACCACAGCTGCCCTGTTCTGGGTAGTACACATAGGCGTGCATGCTAGGTACTTCCCATTGAGCAAACTCGGAGTCTGCTGCTGCATCTGGTGATTGATGATACATGGCCATCAAAAAGTGGTGGCCACTGAGAAAGAGACAACACAGCTGAAAGAATCTCTGGCTGCCAATGGGAAATTGGAAGGGGTTTATAGGTTTGCCCCATATCTGCAATAAACGAGTCCTCTGCTTGAGTCTCAACTGACTCCTGGGTCTATGTCATTGACGCTGCACCTTCTCACTCCCTTCCCCTAAGGGCTATCCAGATACAATGACCCATAACAACAAAGTAGAGTTGAAAGTATGAGGGGTCTGGCTATTACAAATAATGCTGCTATGAACGTAGTTGAGCATGTGTCCTTGTGGTATGATTGAGCATTCCTTTGGTATATGCCCAAGAGTGGTATAGCTGAGTCTCGAGGAAGATTGATTCCCAAATTTCTGAGAAACCGCCATACTGATTTTCAAAGTGGCAATACAAATTTGTATTCCCACCAACAGTGTTCCCCTTGCTCCACATCCTCTCCAACATAAGCTGTCTTCCATGTTTTTGATCTTAGCCATTCTGACAGGTGTAAGATGGTATCTCAGAGTCATTTTGATTTGCATTTCCCTGATGACTAAGGATGTTGAGCAATTCCTTAAATATCTTTCAGGCAATTAAGATTCTGCTGTTGAGAATTCTCTGTTTAGCTCTGTAGCCCATTTTTTAAATGGACTGTTAGATATTTTGAGCTGAAAACAACCTAGATGCCCTTCAACTGAAGAATGGATACATAAAATGTGGTACATATACACAATGGAGTACTACTCAGCAGAGAAAAACAATGACACCATGAGGTTTGCAGGCAAATGAATGGAACTAGAAAATATCATCCTGAGTGAGGTAACCCAGACTCAGAAGGACAAACATGGTATATACTCATAAGTGGATAACCAGACTGCAACCCACAGCTCCAGGGAGGCTAGATAATAAGGAGGACCCTAGGAATGGCTCATGGATTGCCCAAACAATGGAGAAATGGATGAGATCTACATGAGCAAACTGGGGATGAGGGGGACAATGGAGGCCAAGGGATGGGAGATGTGAACTTAGAGGAGTGGGAGGTTCGAGCTGGAATGGGGACAGGGTGGGAGAGCAAAGAAAGAGATACTATGATAAATAAAGACACCATGGGATTAGGGAGAAGCAGGGTGTTGGGAAGGTTCCCAGGAATCCACAAGGATGACTCCAAAATAGACTACTGGCAATAGTTGAGAGGGTGCCTGAGCTGGCCTACTCTGGTGATCAGATGGCTGAATATCCTAACTGTCATCATAGAACCCTCATCCAGTGAGTAAAGGAAGCAGATGCAGAAATCCACAGCCAGGTCCTAGGCAGAGCTCCAGGAGTCCAATCGACAAGAGAAAGGAGGGATTCTATGAGCAAGAGATATTGAGACCATGATTGGAAAAAGTACAGAGACAACTAGCCGAACTAGTGGAAACACATGAACTGTGGACCAATAGCTGAGGAACCCCTATGGTACTGGACTAGACCCTCTGGATAAGCAAGACAGTTAGTTGTTTAGCTTGAACTGTTTAGGGGGCCCCCAAGCAGTGGAATCAGGACCTGTCCCTAGTGCATGAGCCAACTTTTTGGAGACTAGTGCCCATGGTGAGACACTTTGTGCAGTCTTGGTGCAGGGAGAAGGGGCTTGGACCTGCCTCAACTGAATGTACCAGGCTCTGCTGACTCCCCATGGGAGGAGGTGGAAATGAGGGGTAGATTGGGGGGAAATGCTGTGGAGCAGGAGGAGGAAGGACAGGGCAATATGTGGTTGGTATGTAAAATGAATAGAAAAATCTCTTAATAAAAAATAGTAGAGAAAAAGAGAAAGTGTGAGGGGTCAAATCTGCAGGCAGATTTAGTGGTTCATATTGTAGTTTCCAAGGAGAGAATCAACCAAGGAATGCAAGAAGCTCCTGGCTTGTGGCTTGAGATGGATGGACACATGGTTGCATATAGAAGATGATCTTTAAGTTAAACTGATGATCAAAATAAGAATTGTTTTCCAGAACATTAATCTATCAAGTCTGAAATTTATCTGAAAGAGAATCTTCATACAAATGTTAAATTATCAGTGTAACATTTGACCATTCCAATAAAAAGGTTAGCTGTACTAAAAGGCTATGTCTATTTTATATGGATTCTCTTGACTATAGTTACTAATAACTATGCCAAATTAATATAAGTAGTCACAATTCTCAAATCTTGTTACATGTGTTTAGTAAGTAGTAAACTATTTTAAGGTCTAATTTCCTTTTATATATTTTTCTGATATCCATGTGTTTGTGTTTAGTCAGATATTGCCAACTCTAACTCCATCCTATCAAAGCTATGCTCAGTTGAGATTATGCTATTGCCATTTTGTTAATGACCTCACCCAATTTCACAAAGAATCAAGTATTATACTACCATGCAATTTTTTAATGCATTCATATTATCTACTATATAAAAAAAAATGGACAAATCAAGAAAGAACATTTTTGGTTGCCAGCACTAAGATACCTGGACAGTTGCCCCCATCCATAACCAAGAAGCTATTGCCAATTGACAATAAAAGAAAACTTAGTTTCTCTGATGGAGTCTCGCTGGATATCCAAACCACACTCAAGGGAGACCCTATGCCCAGCAGTAGAAGGCAATACAAAATGAACATAATAGTATTTTTTAGAGGTGTTTTGTCTCATATTTCTTTGCTTGGGCATTTTTAAATATTAATTGCTATTATAGTTTCTAATTTTGTAGTTTTATAAGTTGTGTGTGTGTGCTTGCGTATGTGTTTCTTATGATTTTCTTTGTCTCTCCTCTTTCTTTCTGTCTCTGTCTCATCTCTGTCTCTGTCTCTGTCTCTTTCCTGGTTTGTTTTATCATTGGCTTGTTTGTTTTCTAAGTAGAAAGAGAAAAAAAGCTTGAAGTTGGATGGGTGTGGGAGGTTCTGAGAGGAAATAAGGGAGGGAAAACTGTGATCAGAATATACTGTACAAAAAAATTTTCAATCAAAAGTAAGTTAAAAAGACACAGAAACAAAAAAGAGGGAATTTTCTGAATCTTGTTTTCTAACAAATTATATATTTTAGTAGATCTAATATTTCTACTGTTATTCAGTTTTGATGGGGAAAAGATATAATTTATTTGTCACTCAAATTGACATCTACCAAGTAGGCATCAATTTTAATTCTACATTGTACTTAAGACTAAGGAAATTCTTATTCTACACTAAGAAGACAGAGCACATTAAAACTAAAAACAAATGACTAAACTCAGAATAAAAATGTATTGGCACCATTCTGTATACAATTCCAATATCCTCTACCGTGTTCGAGCTGTCCTAAAAAACACACAACTGTATTTTAATCTCTGAGAAATTTATAATTTTACCAGAAACGATCCTTCACACATCTTACAAAGCCTCCTACCCATAGGAGACTTCAGTCACAGAAGCTTTTTTAGTTGCAACTTGTTTGAAAGTTACAAATGAGTTGACACATTGTGAATTTTGTTGCTCAGTAATTTTCTTCATAGAGTGGTACCATGCTGAAGTGTGCTGGACTTTTCTTAAGGTACCTTGCTTGAGTAATCTCTGGTGTCCCACCTATCTACATATCAGGGTTTTTTTTTCCATAGAATAAAGGAAAGCCTTCCTTCAGCTCTGTGAACAATGTGAAACACTGAAGAGCTCTAAGGTGCTAAGTTAGAAAAATCAAACTTTTGCATGAAGCAACTGTTCCTGAACATAGAAACAATGAATCTCTTGTTCAGGAATTTATTGTAATATTTATTTACTGTCAAATATAATATATGCACATATCACTGTATTTAGGATAGTGGAATCTAGTGGTCACATTGCAGAGAGAGGGTGACTTTCTTTAAATATTTTTTCCATTAAATACAATGAGTGAGAGGTGTGTATGCTCAACATACATTGCATTCATATATGAAAATTTCAAAGAATAAATAAAATCCAGAACCATTAATAACTAGACATAAATATTTTTAGATATTTTTAATAATTTCTTTTTAAAGCTTTTCATTTAATTTAAATTGGGATTGAGCTCACTGGTAAAGAGGGCTTGCCCGGCAGTTATAAGACTCTGGATTTAGTCCTCAGCTCCACTGGGGTGGGGAGAAAATAAAGATAGAAATAGAAAAAAAATGACAAAACCTTAAAATTCTAGGAGAAATACTTGGTTATAACCAGACAGAAATAGCATAGAATATAGAATAATTAATTGAAATAGGAAAAGAATAAAAAATTTGGAGAAAAAGATCTTTATAGGAAATAACAGCATACATCTCCAAAAGAAGAAAGAAAAAGAATTAGCAAAAGTATTCCATAGAAAACAATTTGACTCTAGCTAATAAGATGTACTTTTTTTTCTTCTTTGAATACTTTTTCTTTATTGAGTTCTTTTCCCTTTTGGAAATCTAATAAACACAAGTTTCCATGAACTATGACTTCCAAATGTCTTTATTTGAGGTCATCAACTAGAAATCAAGACAGGTATTTGAAAGAATGAACTTTGCCAAATAAGATAAATTACATTTACATATGAACAAGGAGTAAATAAAGGTTTAGAGTTTAGCTAATAACAATTTTTTAAAGTAGCAAATCCCAATAATTAAAAAAATAAATTCATAATGAAAAACATTGCTTTTTTAATTTAAGAAATTTTATTATTCATTTTATATACCAACCCCAGATCCCTCACTCATCTCTCCTCCTGCTCCCCTTGTGCCTTCCCTGCCCCCTACTCAGACTCATCCTGCCATCCTCTCTTCCAAAAGGCAAAGGGCTCCCATGGGGAGTCAGCAAGGGCTGGTACATTTAGTTAGGCAGGACCAATACCCTCCCCACTGCACTTAGGCTTTTTTTCAACTAACAGCAAGGCATCTCACCATAGGTAATGGGCTCCAAAAAACCAGGTCAAGCAGATGCAGAGATCCACAGCCAAGCACCAGGCCGAGCCCCTGAAGTCCAGTTTAAGGAGGGAAGAGGGATTATATGAGCAAGGGGACGGGGAGATCATGATGGAGAAATCTACAGAGACAACTGAACCACGCTCGTGGAAACTCATGGACTTTAGACAGACGGCAGTAGAACATGCAAGGGACCAGTCTAGGCCCTCTGCATATGAGAGACAATTGTGTAGCTTGGTCTGTTTGAAGGGCCCCTGGCAGTGGATCAGAAAACCTTGCTTTTGCACAATCAACACACACACTGTTTTAAAACTCCAAAGAAGATTTATTGTGGGCTCGCATTATGGATGAAATACTAAATCAGATATTTTTTCCTGTGCTTGGGATTACAGTGAAATTACCAAGCCTCCCACGGGATGCTTTTCTGAAGTTTTCACCTTATTGGCATCATCACCTCCAACAGAGACTGTCAATAGTCATAGTTGCAATTAGACACTATGTTTTTGAAGTTTCACTGCTTAGAAAGTGATACATAATCATGAATGAAATATTCTTTCTTCCTTTTGTCTTTTTTCAACTAACAGATATGCATTCAGCATTTTCTCAAAGTTTTAAATTACATCCTTTCTGACCACCATTCTGGAATGTAGAGTGTCTCATGATTCAGAGTTTGTTTACGTATTGAGGCACAGGGCCCAAGTGAGTGAGAGGAGAGATGATAGAGGGGAATGCAGTAGCATACCGAAGAACATTTATTGCATACATGTAAGAAACTGTTAAACAATGAAAAATATTTAAAAAATTTATGTAGTCCACTGGTGTAACTGATATATGATTTCCTGACAGCTTTTTATGCATTTCATTAAGTTTAATAATTTGTGCACAAAGTCAGATCATGTGTTTGAATAATTGTTGTCTTATAACCTATCAAATGATTGTAATAGTGTTGTGGTTTTAAACTATTGAATTTGGCAAAAGAAAAAGCTGGGGCCACCAAGAATCTCTTTTGTCTTAATCACTTGTGACTTAATAGTTCTTTAAATACTATTGCTATCAATGAGGTGGTTCAGTTCTTAGCAGTCTTTTCACACTGGGCACCAGATAGCACCATGGGTGTAACACATTTTTACAATTTTTCTTGTGTGAAACATTTATAGTATTTCCTTATGGCTTTGATGAATAGTTTGTTTATAAATTATCTTATTGATCCATGTACAAAACCAACATTAAAACTATTTTTGTCTAGTGTAGTCTTTTCTCTGAAGAGAAACAGTCCTTAGAAACTAAAAACAAATACCTTGGGTTACATTTCTTAAAGGCTAAACCCTGTCCATCTTCTCTCTACTGAGATTCTTTCCTGTAGTTGAGTTTCACTGCCATCTCTCTCCTGTGGAGTTAGACCAGTTCAGTGTCCTAGAATCAGATTTTGCTGCCTCTGACTTACACCAGATCCACTAGTATAGATGCTGTTAGGCTAACCACCATCACTTTCTTCAGCATATGCTTTTATTCACCAGCTTGACAGTGTCCTTTTCTTTCAGTAATTCAACTACTGCAGCCCTCAAGTTATAGTTCAAGTTTTGTTCTCCTGCATTTCATTTTATCTAATTTTGCTTTATTTTATTTCATAATGGTGTTCTTCTTTATTTAATATGAGGATCCAAAATCTGTGTGTCACAGTGCATACTTTGTTGTTTTCATTCACTTAAACTCCCTTACAAACCCATGACCCGCCAAAACTGTAGTTTTCACATGAGGACTTCCTCAGACTGATGCCTCAGACATCATCAGATTGCTATCTTAACAACTTTATGACATAAAACTTAGTTTTGTTTTGCTACAGAAATTCAGAGTTTGGCAGACTGGTAAACACTTAAGTCCTGACATCACAATATCACCTTGCCTTTCTATCAGTCTATTCTTATTGCATTAATCCTAAGTATTCATGAACTGTAGCTTCCCCATATTCTGAAATTTACAAACAAGTCTCAAGAGAAAGTTGAAGCATATTTAAATTATATTAATGAGATATTCAAATAATGGGAAAAGTTTGCAAACACATACACAGTACCCAGTTCCTCCTTTTAAATTCCATTTGGAACTAATTCTTTAAGAAAGTCATTTAAAAGGACAATTTGAACGTCAAAAATAAAAGGCTACTGGGCGGTGGTGGCGCACACCTTTAATCCCAGGACTCGGGAGGCAGAGCCAGTCGGATCTCTGTGAGTTCGAGGCCAGCCTGGGCTACCAAGTGAGCTCCAGGAAAGGCCCAAGCTATGTATGCAGAGAAACCCTTTCTCGAAAAACCAAAATAAATAAATAAATAAATAAATAAATAAATAAATAAATAAATGGCAAAAGTAAGAGAATAGAAAGTATCATCTAGTAAAAGTACATCCAAAGAACAATGAACAGTGCAAACAGAAAACATCAAAATTATAACACAGACCATTAAGCAATTCTTATAACATGCAGACCAAAATTATGTGTGATAATAAAAATATAATAACAATACTATTTAATATTTATATGAACTTTATAACTTGACTGGGACTATTTACAAACATTGCATCATTTACCACACGACTTTTTTTTTTTTTTTTTTTTTTTTTTTTTTTTTTTCGAGACAAGCTTTCTTGTTGCTTTGCACCTTTCCTGGGACTCACTTGGTAGCCCAGGCTGGCCTCGAACTCACGGAGATCTGCCTGGCTCTGCCTCCCGAGTGCTGGGATTAAAGGCGTGCGCCACCACCGCCCGGCTAACACGACTGTTTTATGAAATGGTGTGTCATTATCAATACCATCCTACAGAGAAGATGGAGACAGATGAAAAAACAGAAGCTGAACATGAGGAAAGGAGCAGGGTTTTCAATGTCAAGAAAGAATTCAATCTCATGCTGCATGATTCAGGAACTGAAGAGAAAAAACTTACCCACCCCAAGCAAGATATGTAAAAGCAAACAAAAATGTCACTAGATGGAAAAATAAATGACTAAAACCGTATGGTTTAATTAAAAAGTAAGGGGCAAGCAGAAGTTATAACACAATTCTATAAATATTTAATTCTTTAATAAAATAATTAAAAATTTGAAAGTTAAAATAATCTTGCCATATATAACTAAGTATGAGAATAGTGCAAAACAATAAAAATGTAGAAAATTAATTATTATTAGTATTATATATTTAATATGTAAAATATAAAAAATATATATGAATTTAAGATTTCAAGGGCATATGTGATTTATTTAATTATAATTTACACAGCTTGGACTCAGAGGATGTCCAGCATAGACATACACAAATTCACTTCTCAAGAATTAATTGTTATTTTTTAAATAAAATACTTAAATCATATTCTTCCACCTCATACCCTTCCTGCTCTTACCTCCCTCCCAGCCTAGCCAACTCCATGTTCTTTTTCTTTCTCGCCTTTCCCCTGATTTTTAAAATCAAAAGTTAAAAACAACAACAACAACAACAAAAAATACAAACCAGACCATCAACAAACAAAGATAACAAAGCAAACCAAAATAGACACACACACACACACACACACACACACACACACACACACACACACACGGAATCCATTCTATGTTGGTTTTATGTTAGTCAACTGCTTCTGGTTGTGGGGCCTACTTTAATGCTGGGGCAGAAAATGAGACTTTAGAACATTGGGTCCTAAATGGGATGTCTTCCTGAAGTCCCTCCCCATCAAGTTTCAGGAATCTATATAGAAGAACAAACTTTCCAACTTAAAGAAGGAAATGCCTATGAAGATTCAAGAAGCCTATAGAACACCAAACAGACTAGACCCCCCCAAAAAAGTCCCTTCACCACATAATAATTAAACAACTAAATGTACAGAATAAAGAAAGAATATTAAGAGCAGCAAAGGAAAAAGGCCAAGTGACCTATAAAGGGAAACCCATCAGAATAAGACCCTGATTTCTCAATGGAGACTTTGAAAGCCAGAAGGACCTGGACAGATGTTATGCAGACACTAAGAGACCATGGATATCAGCCTAGATTAATATACCCAGCAAAACTTTCAATCATCATAGATGGAATAAACAAGACATTCCAAGACAAAGTCAGATTTAAACAATGCTTATCCACAAACCCAGCCCTACAGAAAGCACTAGAAGGAAAATTCCAACCGAAGGAAGTCAGGTACACACTGGAATACACAGGCAATAGAAAAAGCCACAGCAGTAAACCCCAAAGAAGAGAAGTACACACACACCACCACCAAAAATAACAGGGGTGAATAAACACTGGTCATTAATATCCCTTAATATCAACGGACTTAATTCACCTATAAAAAGACATAGGCTTACAGAATGGATACGAAAGCAGGACCCATCTTTCTGCTGCATACATGAAACACATCTCAAATTCAAAGACAGACACTACCTAAGAATAAAAGGCTGGGAAAACACTTTCCAATCAAACGGTCTTAAGAAACAAACGGGTGTAGCCATCCTGATATCCAACAAAATAGACTTCAAACGAAAATCAATCAAAAGTATAGATGTAACCAACCGTCGTCTTATTAAATAAGAAACACAGAACCAATGTAAAAGAGAAAGTCAAGAGGTCAGAGCTCAGAGCTAACATCTTACCCTTCCTCCTGCAAGCTCCTAGCTTCCTGAAAAAGAGCTATTTCCTCTGTGTAAGTCTTTTCATAGTCTTTTGTTCTGCCTTCTCATTGGTTGTAAACCCAAACACTTGACTGCCTCATCACTGTCTGTATGTACAGCCCCCCAGGTATAAAAGGCATATGTCTCCAATCCTGGCTGTATCCCTGAACACACAGAGATCTACCTAGCTCTTATACCAAGGGCTGAGATCAAGAAGGGCATTACATACTCATCACAGTAAAGATGTACCAAGATGAAATTTCAATTCTGAACATTTATGCCCCAAACACAAGGGCACCCACATATGTAAAAGAAACATTACTAAAGCTTAAACCACATATAAAACCCCACACATTAATAGTGGGAGATCTCAACACCCCACTTTCACCACTGGACAGATCTCCCAAATTGAAACTTAACAGAGAAATAAAGGACTTAACTGATGTCATGACACAATTGGACCTAATAGATATCTACAGAACATTCCATCCTAACAAGAAAGAATATAAATTCTTCTCAGCACCCCAGGGAACTTTCTCTAAAATTGACCACATACTTGGCCACAAAGCAAATCTCAACAGATACAAAACAATTGGAATAACCTCCTGTGTTCTATCAGACCACCATGGTTTAAAGTTAGATTTCAACAACAACAAAAACTACAGAAAACCTACAATCTCATGGAAACTGAATAATGCTCACCTGAATCACCAATGGGTTAAGGAAGAAATAAAGAAAGAAATTAAAGACTTCCTAGAGATCAATGAAAATGAAGACACCACATACCCAAACTTATGGGACACTATGAAAGCAGTGCTAAGAGGGAAATTCATAGCACTAAATGCCCACATAAAGAAGTTGGAGAAATCCCACACTAGCGACTTAACAGCACACCTGAAAGCTCTAGAACAAGAGGAAGCAAAGTCTCCCAGGAAGAATAGATGCCAGGAAATTATCAAAGTGAGAGGAGAAATCAATAAAATAGACACAAAGAGAACAATACAAAAAAATTAATGAAACGAAGAGTTGGTTCTTTGAGAAAATCAACAAGATAGACAAGCCCTTATTCAAACTAACAAAAGAGAGAGAGAGAGAGAGAGAGAGAGAGAGAGAGAGAGAGAGAGAGAATCTAAATTAACAAAATCAGAAATGGAAAGGGCGACATAACAACAGACATTGAGGAAATCCAGAGAATTATCAGGTCATATTTCAAAAACCTCTACTCCACAAAACTGGAAGACCTAAAAGAAATGGACAATTTTCTGGATAGGTACCACATACCTAAGTTAAATCAAACCAGATAAACTATTTAAATAGTCCAATAACACCTAAGGAAATAGAAACAGTCATTAAAAGACTCCCAACCAAAAAAAGCCCAGGACCAGATGGTTTCAGCGCAGAATTCTACCAGATCTTCAAAGAAGAGTTAATACCAATAATCTCTAAATTGTTCCACACAATAGAAACAGAAGGAACATTACCAAACTCCTTCTATGAGGCTACAATTACCCTGATTCCTAAACCAAACAACGATACAACAAAGAAAGAGAACTACAGACCGATCTCTCTCATGAACATTGATACAAAAATACTCAATAAAATACTGGCAAACAGACTCCAAGAACACA
This sequence comes from Peromyscus leucopus, assembly GCF_004664715.2. Classification (NCBI taxonomy): domain Eukaryota; kingdom Metazoa; phylum Chordata; class Mammalia; order Rodentia; family Cricetidae; genus Peromyscus; species Peromyscus leucopus. The sequence goes on from NC_051065.1 coordinate 90,799,738, forward strand.
TCAAAACAATTATCCACCATGAGCAAGTAGGCTTCATCCCAGGGTTGCAAGGGTGGTTCAACATACGAAATTCCATCAATGTAATACATCATATAAACAAACTCAAAGAAAAAAACCACATGATCATCTCACTAGATGCAGAAAAGGCATTTGACAAAATCCAACACCCCTTCATGATAAAAGTCTTGGAGCGATCAGGAATACAGGGAACATACCTAAACATAATAAAGGCAATTTACAGCAAGCCAACAGCCAACATCAAATTAAATGGAGAGAAACTCAAAGAAATTCCACTAAAATCAGGAATGAGGCAAGGCTGTCTGCTCTCCCCATACTTATTCAATATAGTACTTGAAGTTCTAGCCAGAGCAATAAGACAACATAAGGAGATTAAGGGGATACAAATTGGAAAGGAAGAAGTCAAGCTTTCCCTATTTGCAGATGACATGATATTATACTTGAGTGACCCCAAAGATTCTACCCAGGAACTAATAAAGCTTATAAACACCTTCAGCAACATAGCAGGATACAGGATCAACTCAAAAAAAATCAGTAGCCCTCCTATATACAATGGACAAAGAAGCTGAGAAGGAAATCAGAGATATACCACCCTTTACAATAGCCACAAATGACATAAAATACCTTGGGGTAACACTAACCAAGCAAGTGAAGGACCGATATGATAAGAACTTTAAGTCCCTGAAAAAAGAAATTGAAGAAGATGTCAGAAAATGGAAAGATCTCCCATGCTCATGGATAGGCAGGACCAACATAGTAAAAATGGCAATTTTACCAAAAGCAATCTACAGATTCAATGCAATCCCCATCAAAATACCAACACAATTCTTCACAGACCTGGAAAGAATAATACTCAATTTCATATGGAAAAACAAAAAACCCAGGATAGCCAAAAGAATCCTGTACAATAAAACAACCTCTGGAGGTATCACAATCCCTGACTTCAAGCTCTACTATAGAGCTACAGTAATAAAAACAGCTTGGTATTGGCATAAAAACCGACATGTGGACCAATGGAATCGAATTGAAGACCCTGACATTAACCCACACACCTATGAACATATAATTTTTGACAAAGAAGCCAAAAGTGTACAATGGAAAAAAGAAAGCATCTTCAACAAATGGTCCTGGCATAACTGGATATCAATGTGTAGAAGGCTGCAAATAGATCCCTATCTATCACCATGCACAAAACTTAAGTCCAAGTGGATCAAGGACCTCAACATAAATCCAGCTACTCTGAACCTGCTAGAAGAGAAAGTAGGAAGTAGTCTTGAACGCATTGGCATAGGAGATCACTTCCTAAATATAACACCAGTAGCACAGACACTGAGAGAAATAATCAATCAATGGGACCTCTTGAAGCTAAGAAGCTTTTGTAGAGCAAAGGATAAGGTCAACAACACAAAGCGACAGCCTACAGAATGGGAAAAGATCTTCACCAACCCCACATCTGACAGAGGACTGATATCCAGAATATATAAGGAACTCAAGGAATTAGATATCAAAACGACCAACAGTCCAATTGAGAAATGGGCTATAGAACTAAACACAGGATTCTCAACAGAGGAAACTCAAATGGCTGAAAGACATTTAAGGAATTGCTCAACATCCCTAATCATCAGGGAAATGCAAATCAAAACAACTCTGAGATGCCACCTTAAGTCTTCGAAGCCCAACATTCTCTTGGGATCAAATTGGTGCAGCCAGGAGCAATTGTGTCTTACGTCAACAGAATTCTAAGTTATTTAAATGCCATATTCTCTAGGTCTATGAAGTGTTTGAAGATTACCTGTCCCTCTGACCTATGTATCTATAAATCTGGATAACCTAACTAACGTAACTATAGAGATGACAGGCATAGGCGACTGTAAATCTATAAGTCTATCTACCGAAATAACCTAAGGACTAAGGTTTCACGTAAACAAGGTAAACAGTCTATAAGCAAATGTATGGTGAAGAATGATGACTTCAAAATTGTGACAATACACAAGATATTTATAACAGAGGTAGGAATATGTAGTGTGATATGCAATATGACAATAATTTTAAATATATATCAATATACCGAATATCCTAAACAGATGTAGAACATATATAAAGTATGACAGATATAAATTTACATTTGTATCAATATAAAAATATTTCAAATGAGAGTAAAAATATATGTACATTATAAAAAATATAGTTTTGTATTTGTATCAATATACAAATTATCTTAAACAGGAGTATAAAAATAGTTTACATTTGTATCAACATACAAGAATCCATAACAGTACAAATTACAGTGCAAATTATCTAAGGTTGCTATTTTACTAAATTTGTTTACTAGTATATACAATGATCTACCATTATATCTTATACCTATCCATTCCATTTCTTCTTCCCCCCCTATCCATTCCATTTTTTCTTCCCCCCCCCCTTTTTTTTTAAAACATATTAAGTATTATATTCTGGTTCTTTAGGATAGGACACCTTTTGGAATGATCTTTATAACATGCCATTTACCTATGCTCTATACTTCTCTGGATTTTAGTATTATGTGTTTCTTTCTTTTTTATTTATTTATTTATTTATTTATTTTTGGTTTTTCGAGACAGGGTTTCTCTGTGTAGCTTTGCGCCTTTCCTGGGACTCACTTGGTAGCCCAGGCTGGCCTCGAACTCACAGAGATCCGCCTGGCTCTGCCTCCCGAGTCCTGGGATTAAAGGCGTGCGCCACCACCGCCCGGCCTTAGTATGTGTTTCTTGCTTGATATTGTTTGCATTGGTTGTAGTTCCATCTTATCTAGGTCATTATCCCTCATTATTCCTGGACAATATTTGATAACCATTCCTTTGTAGTCTTGTATTAGTTTAGAACCTTCTTATTTAGACAAAAAAGGGGGAGATGCAGTGGGTAGCCCTTCCAGCTTGGATCTGGAAATGCCAACCCCCACTGAGACTCTGGCAACTGTCACGCCTATGAGGTGGGGCCAGGGGAGGCGCCTCTCTGTGCTAGGACCCTGAATAGTGGAGATGGACTGAGCAGAGCTCCAGAGAACACTGCTGGATTGTGATACACCTTCCCCAGACCCTGCGACCTACCTTTCCCTTTTTGTAAGTTGCCCACTAAATAAATCTTCCTTTTATCTAAGTGGTGTGACCTTAATAATTACACCTATACATGAATTATGAACCAAAGGCTGAGGGGCCCCCAATTGAATCAGGCCCTCTGAATAGGTGAGACAGTTGATTGGCTTGATCTGTTTGGTAGGCATCTAGGCAGTGGTGTCAGGTCCTGTGCTCATTGCATGAGTTAGCTGTTTGAAACCTGGGACTTATGCAGGGACGCTTGGCTCAATCTGTGAGGAGGGGACTGGACCCCCTGGACTGAGTCTACCATGTTGATCTCAGTCCTGGGGGAGGCTTTGCCCTGGAGGAGGAGGGAATGGGGGATGGGCTGAGGGGAAGGGGAGGGGGGCAGGAAGGGGGAGAACAACGGAATCTGTGGCTGTTATGTAGAACTGAATGGTATTTGTAAAATAAACTAAAAGGGAAAAAAGAAGTAAAAAAAATAAAAATAAATAAGATAAAAAAGAAAAATAATTAATTAATTAATAAGATAATGGTAAAGTCCTGGGAAGACCAGCTATAACCTTTGTTATGGATACTATATGTCAAGGTTCAGGAGGTCTCACTTGTTCAAATCTGATCCATCTTAACCTGGAACAAACCCACAGCCTCTTGCTTCCTGTGGAAACAAAACCAGAGCCTCCTTTACAAAGTAACATATCCTTATATCCAAAATTGGAAGTCAAGATAATATATATATTTAGCTTAGCAGCCTTTACAATCAAATGCCTTACTGCAGTTAGCTCATTTACAGTCAAAAAAATTTAAAGAACACACAATATATATAATCTAGACTTTTTGTATATTTTCCATCTTTACATGGCTTATTTCTTTTATATTATTTATGCTCATTTGGGATACTGTTGGTTATGAACTTTTATTACAAAGCTATTCTTGGCTTTAGGCACATTCTTCCTACATTTGTTTAGAGGTTTCCATGCGGACATGTTGAATTATATTAAAAATAGTTTCTACATCATATTACAGAAATATGTATTTTTGTGTTTTCATTCTGCTGATGTGATGTTATTATCTTTATTTTTTCGCTTATGAACTATTTTCTATTTCTAGAACAATGATAAGGTGGTGATTGTATATGAACTTGTTTGTGGGGTTATTTTTAAATTTGTTTTTGTGAATGGTGTGTGTTTAGGGGTGGTCATGTACCACAGCACACCTGTGGAAATCAGAAAACAACTTCTGGGAGTGAATTTTCTCTTTCTACCATGGAGGTTGCTGAGATTAAACTCAAGGTTTCAGGCCTTCTAGCAAGTACCCTTACCTGCTTAATCATATTCCTGATCTCATATGGTCTTAGAATGTTGGTTGGATTTGGTTTCAAATTCTATTGAAATGTTTGAATTTATCCTCATCTAGGATATCGACCTACACTTTGTTGTTTTGTTCATTTCAGGTCTTGATATCTAGATAGAATAGCCTTCATACAGACTCTAAAATATTCCAAAAGAGTTCCCCTTTTTGTTATTTTGAAATAGGTTGAAAATCTTTAGTATTCCTGATTTCTAGAGTTTAGGAAAAATTAGTTACTGTGCACATTATATATACATATATATGTGTGTGTGTGTGTGTGTGTGTGTGTGTGTGTGTGTGTGTGTGTATGGAGGTGTGGTATATTATGTATGTTGGAAAGCATGTGTGTTGTAGCACTTGTGGTGGTCAGAGGACAAATTTCAGGAGTCTGTTGTTTATCATGTGAGCTTTGATTGAGTCTTCATCCCCTCTGTGGTCTCCCATGAGTTCTGGCATTACAGTTGTATCACTGGTATCATTTTACTCATGATTTCTGTGGACTGAATTCTGGTACTCAGGATTTTGTGACAAGACTTTTATCATCTTCACCATCATGACAGTATCATAAAAGAATTTTTGTTAACAGTTTAATCATGACACCTTTGTTTGTGTTATCCAGTTTGTTAGTACATAACTGTTCAAAAGAATTCCCAGTGATCCCCCAGATTTCTGTGGTATATAGGATGAACCAAAAATCCAGTTAGCAGAATTTCTACTGTGAGAATGACTAAATTCAAAATTATTTCAACAGTACAATCATTGATTGTCTAATATTTTAATGTCAGTGAGTAATTTCTCTTCATATGTTGTTTACTTCAACAGTTTGATGGCTATAACTCTTACCCATCTCTCACTTAGTCTATCCAGAGCTGAGAGAGCAGACAAATGTCATAACAGGCTCCTAATGGCCTGTCAGAGAACAGGCCTCAGTTTCAGTTTACTGAAACTAGACAACCAGTTCTTAGAAGAAAAAGACATCCCAGGGGCAGCCAATCAACAAATCCCCCACAGCCTTCTACTAGCTAAAGATAGTTTCTCCACCTTGCTGCTGGAAAGTACCTAACCACCAACCAATCCCATACTAACCTGGACCTCCACCCCAAAAACATTCCCACCAATTAGTTTAAAGGTCAACCTCCCTATTCTGGAATTCCACTAACTATGCTTAAAAGGAGCCTGCACACTTCTCTTGTGGTTGCCATTTTGCATGAATGGTAGACCCCTGCATGCTGGCATTTTTGCTCTTTAGAAATAAATGCTCTTGCTGATCACATATGTGTCTGGTGGTCTTTGGAGCAATTGGTGGACCCTAACAGAGTAAGCATTTCTTCTCATTTCTAATCTGTTTCCTCACAAGCATATCAAAGTTTCGGTCCTGTGCTTCAAAAATATGCAGAAAAATACATGTGTTCAATATGGGGAAGAATGACAGTTTTCTATCTGATGATTTTAGTAATAGAAATGTATTAATTCTATCATAAATAAGTACCACACATTATATTCTCTTTGGAATAGAGTGTACAGTGAAACAGCTCAGATTCTTGGTTTTAAAATGAAGATGCTTTAGATTTGAAGGCATCAGTCAGGAGATCCTGTGACACAGGAGATACTTCTGTAGACTATTTTAAGAATGTACATCTGCTAAGGCAATTGCAAAATTATGCCAATTTTGAAATTTAGCTGGCTTGTTCTGAAGTTGAAAATGTTTAGGAAGAGGCCTTGACCATTGATTGGCAGGCTGATTTGCTACATAGGTGTAATATTTTAGAATGCCTAAATATGTCATGATATTATTTTTAATTAAATTTTAACATTTTGTTCATTATGTGACTTTACATAATTTATTTTTATTTTTAAATGTTGTGTTAGGATACAACTTACCTTGATTATTATTTTAATATCTCATTAAGGTTTGCAGGCAAATGGATGGAGAAATATAATCTGCCAGCTCTTTCTGTCTGAGACAAGGTCTTTTAGCAAAGTCTCTTTATGTTTCTATTAGCAGTGAATTCCTTGGGTGGCCTTCAGTCTTTTCACTGTCCTCCATTCTCAAATTATTCCAGGATTCTAGGATCTTCCAGAATTGTCAGATTGACTATTATGTTCAAGATTGTACATGACAAAATAAAAACAAGCAATCAAACAAACAAACAAAACAAAAATCAAAAACAAAGACAAAAATAAAACAATAAAGATTTTTAAGATTTAAATATTAAAGAAAACCTTTTGCTTATTTATCTTTCTGCTTTCCTTTCCTCACTCCAACACTCCCATCTCCTTTCTCTTCAAATCCTACCATAATGTCTCCTACTTACTCTCAAATTCATTGCCTCTTTGGCTTTGATAAATGTAACCATAATAGTATTGTATGCATAAATATTTTATATACATTATATATAATATGTGCATAAGGGCATAAATACAACTTGGTTAGTTTGTTTAGAGTTGCTTGTGTGCATATGATTACAGGACTGACCACTGGGTACTGGATAATCAATTGTATGGACTCACCCCTAGGAGAAGCCAATTCTCCCTCTCTAAGAATTCCTTAGTTGTCTGTTGTTCTTTGTCAGAAGTGGGATACCATAAGACTTCCCCTACTTTATTAAAATGACAACTGATAATATCATCACTTGAATTTTATTTTTAAGAATTAAATAATATTACCATATTCTTTAAGTATCATGGGTATAGCTTCCCTGTCATTTCGAGAGGACAGACTCTCAGAGCAGATTTCTTTGTCTTCTTGCTCTAACAACTCTTCTGCCCCATCTTCTGCTTTCCATGGTATTTCCTGAGCCTTATGTACAGGAGTTGTATTATGGATGTATCCAGTGTGGCTGGACAATCCACAATCAGCATTTTGACCTGCTGTGGTTTTCTATAATTTTCTCCGTCTGCCATAAAGAGAAGCTTATTTAGTGAAAGGCAAGAACTACTCTCTGTGTGTATAAGGATAAGTTTAGCATACAGATAGGAATTTTGCTGATCTAGTAAAATGGAGGTAATAGGTTCTTCTGTAATCCATGAATATGTTGTTGCCTAGGTTTCTAGTATGAGGCTTCATTTCCCTCCAGTTAAACAGACATTATGTCCAATTTAGAGAGGTCTTGACTACTTAAAGATATGAGGGCTGCTATTGCGTCTTTAGAGATATCCTGCCGTGTTAGTTATTGCTGTAGTTCATAGGGATCAAAGCTGCTTAGGGCTAGTTATTGCTTTTCTCCACTGGCACCTTGTATTGAGCCATCTGGTATCACAAAAGCCAGAACTCAGTAAGGAGTTTTCAGGGCATATCCAATCAAGTCTTTATGTCCTGTGCAAAACTGTGCAGTGTCTTTAGCAATGAGGACATACTTTCAACCTATGAGAAGCAACAAAGAACTGCAACAATAGCCTATGTGATTTTGAGAGTCTCTCTGGCTACCCAGACGAACAATTTAGAAGGAAGTTTCTCATGCTTGGTAGTGGAGTGTTTGTTAGATTGCCTTTGGCTTTAGTGGAAAATTATCACTCCAAATGGCATAATATTATTTATATAAATTTAGATGATTATTAAAATGTTATATATATATATATATATATATATATATATATATATACCCATATATATTTATTTATGTGTTTGTGTGTGAGAGGGGGTAGAGAGAAAATGAGTATGTTCAATATGTATGATTCCCAAAGGAGACCAGAAAAAAGCATCAAATCTCCTGGACCTGAAAATATAGGCAGATGTGAGCTTCCCAAAAAACTCAGATCCTCTGGAAAGTCAGCAAGCACTCTTAATCATTGATCCATGTCTCCAGCTCCTAGTTTGCTAATATACATATACATATAATATATAATACTATACACGTTATATAATATATTATACACACATGCAAATGTACCAATTCTATATTATATTTAATTAATATGTGTAGCTATGGTTAGATGATATATGGGAAGGTATATATTATAGCTAACCCTGAAAACTTTTGTTGAATGCATTTGTCTTTTACCCCTTCTAGCATAAACTCAAGTGACTAATTGTCAATAATAAGTTATAAGTACTAACTTACAATATTCACAATAATCGGTTTCTTAATCGTCCATGTTCACAGCTCTCTCCATTTGGATTCCAGTTTGAGATAAAGCTTTCGTCTTCAATACAGCTTAAGGTCACCATTTGATCCTTTCAAGTGACATTTTAAAATGCCCTTTATGCCAAAAGTCAAACTTACTCATGCTTCACATACAGGCATATACAGACATGTTGAGAGGACTCAGAAAGCCCAATGACAGACTTTCTATGAGCTGATAAATCCCACTTTATATTATGTTAAAATTTTATAGGATTAATTTAGTATTAACAGGCAGGAAACTATTTTAAACTTAATTTCCTACTGCATATTGAATGTGCATAAAAAAGATATACAGCAACTCATAAATAAGGTGAACATAATTGTGGGCATGTGATTTAAATACACTGGTCATCTACATCCTCCTTTGGCTTAGCATGCTATTTTCTTACCTTCTCTGTAGGTTACTGACATATTTTAACTTTAGTATGGCCATACAAAAGTCTGTGGGAAAGATTTAAGTTAGTCATTGTTCTAAAGTTAACTTTCTTTTTTCTTGATTTATCTATAAAGAGAGATAAATTCAGTTACTTTCATAGCTGGAAATTTCTTCTCCAAAATATGTTCTTGCCTTTTTATAAGTCATGTAAAACTTTTTTTTTTTCCTGAAAGAATTTAACCTGTCAGAATGCAATGACTCCTTCTTAGTTTGAGGAACTTGCAATGTGCTGTACATTTCTTTCCACTGGGGAACACTGACCTGCACTAGCATCACATTTACAGAGGGAGAAAGATGAAGAAGCTAGGCAATCTGGGAAGGAAGATAAATTAGAGCAATTTCATAGAACTGAGGTCTTTTCTATCAGAAATAACAAACATATTTCTTAAACCTGTGTAATTCCCAACTGCACTCTAAATACCCAATATCTTATACTCACAGATAAATGTTGCCCTCACCCCTTACCTTTTGCAGCATCAGAGAACATCATAGACATTCACAACATTCACAACTTGTTAAAGTGCAGAGAACAACTGACTGTGGGTTACCCAATCACAATTGATACATCAACAACACAAGGGATACACATAAGGCTGAGGGAATGCCATAGAAGATGAAGCAGAAAAATGACAACATTTAGAGGACCAGGACATCTGTAGCATCTTCTACATACAACAAGGACCTACACTCATGAAAATTTAACAATATTGTCACCTACACAAGACCTGAAAAACAACAACACCATTTTGCATGCCAACCTGAATTGGGAAATTTTAATAAGGCCCTGTCCCTAGATGACGAACTACAGACAATTAATGGGTAGTAAGAAAGGGGTAATCAGTTTTCCTTACAGACAAGCCTTCTGATATGTTGTCTAATCTCAAGTGGTTAATCTAAACACGTACCCATAGAAGCAACACCAAATGGACACAGCAGTTTGTATTTACATACATATATACATGTATCTAAATCTGTGTGTGCTTACCAACAATAATTAAAGCAGAAGTTTTCACGAGTTTGAGAGGGAGTAGGGGCAAGGAATGGGTTGTAAGATGGAGTAGAAATGATGTAAATACAGTATAATATGTATTAAATTCTCAAAAATGTAAATAAACAATACTGAATTATGTATCGACTAAGTAAAGCTTATGATGAAAGGTCTAAAATAGACGAGTAAAAAAAATCTTAAAATTTAGGTTTTTGAAGTGTTTGTACAGTTCAAAGAGGAATCAAGAGGATCAAATACATACATACATACATACATACATACATACATAAAAATCAGAAGTTAATATCACAATTCTCTCAATTATCTTATAAATTTGTTGAAATTATGCAGAAAAAATCTGCCTGTTTTGCAATTTAAATTCTGAATTATTCATCTCATATTTTTGCCCCATTAATTTCCACTCCATAATTTGAAATTTTTAAATGAATAGAGTAGATGTTCCTGGACCCATAGAAGTATGTCTTTAACTAAGAACAAAAGTTGAGGTAATGATGTAATGCAATTTTGAGAAATAATGTAAAAGATGGAGGCTCTCAGCTAGAAACAACTCTATACACAGTCAAGTCCTCATTTTCTGAATTGGATAAGTGAGTCCCATGGTTACGAAATGCTCACACTTAATGAATAGAATGTAATCTATATGGATTGTATGCATGTAGATTTATAATATGCTGACAGTAAGATTTTGTTATATGAACTCTCATTCCACTGTTATCAAATACATGAATTTTCTATAAAGTAATATATTCAGGATTTAAATTGAAGAAGCCTCATTCCTAGAAATGCAAATATGAGATAGGACACAACTTACATAAATAAGTAATAAACGGTTAACTAAGAAAAATAACAAAAAGACATATCTGTATGTTGTCTGTTTTCAGTGGAAATTCTGACTCCAATGCAGAGTGAATGTAATTTCAGGTTAATCAGAGTCATCACCTTTCTAATCTCCAGTCTTGGTTCTCGACTTAAGTGAGGCATGCTTTCTCTAGCTACTCTCTCCTGGGATTTCAAAATATGACCAATATCAGTGTGCCTGCCCATGAGTCCAAAGAACTCAGCAAAGTATCATTTGTTTTATTAAAGTTATGAAGCTAGCTACAGGCAGAAACAAGTGGTGTGTCTCTGTCCCTTCAAAACACTTTCATTTTTGTATCATTAACTTGATTTAACATATGGAAAATAGTTAACATAAATATGTTTATTGAGAAGAGAAGAAAATTGAAGCTATCACACTTATCAGAATATATCATAAAATAAGTGGAAGCTTATTCATAATATCAGTAAACCCAGGCATGTTTAAGAAAGACAAGAAGAAATGCAATAGGAAGACTCCAGTTACTTCAAAATTTTGATATTGATGGAAAAGTGTAAATATCAAATTGTCAGCCTTACTAAAATCTCTTTTATTTACCACAATTTTGTTTGTGCTTCAGTTGAATATACAAATTGACTTGGAGAAAACATGTTTTTATAATATTTCCATCTATAAGTACATATCTCCAAGTTGTCTATAATTTCATATATGAAGAGTAAATCCAAAGATAGAATAAGAATCATTTTATCAAAACTGTGTAAGGTGTCTAAAGCAAATATTTAAAGAAAATGTTAAAAGAGGGTAAGAAATTAAAAATGAATAGAAGAAATACCATTTGCTTGTAATAAATGCTTCTTGTTTAAGAAATTAAGATATACATATAATGAAACAGAACAAAATGCAGTAAATGGAGATTTTATTTATGAATAAGTTGTCATTAAAGAATAATGCTTCAAGAATTATCTTTGGATAAATATTCTGCCCAGGAAAAAGGCAAAATTAAACAATTAATAAATTCAAACAATTACAGGGTATCCTGCAAAGACCAATCATGTTTATATAATAATTATTTTACAACACTGAGAGTTTATACTCTTATGCCTGCTCCTGTCAGTGGAGTTTAAATGAGGTGAATAGGTTTCTGACCAAGCAACTCAGTTTCCCAATATACTGTACACAATATCTACATATTAACTTCATTTTTTTCATTAAATAAATGTTTTATTTAAGGCATTGACATAAACACAGGATAACTTAATTTTATAATAATAATTTATATTAATATGTTGAGGAACAGAGATGGTGAATAAAGTCACTCCTCTAGCCAACCTCCTTTATTAAATCATTTAACAACTGTTTACTGATCCCATAATGGTATTAGGCAGAAATGTATGAGCAACTAAGTCTACAGTGGAAACCAGGACAGACAAATCAAGTAGTCACCATCAATATTTATTAAGCTTTTCCTAGGTCCTATGCTGTGGGATGGTATGTATGTCAAATTGCTCTGATTGGTAAATAAATAAAACACTGATTGGCCAGTGGCCAGGCAAGAAGTAGGTGGGACAAGGAGAGAGGAGCATTCTGGGAAGCGGAAGGAGAGGCAGAGAGACACTGCCAGCTGCCACCATGACCAGCAGCATGTGAAGACACTGGTAAGCCACCAGCCACGTGGCAAGGTATAGATTTATGGAAATGGATTAATTTAAGCTATAAGAACAGTTAGCAAGAAGCCTGCCATGGCCATACAGTTTGTATGCAATATAATTCTCTGTGTTTACTTGGTTGGGTCTGAGCGGCTGTGGAACTGGCGGGTGACAGAGATTTGTCCTGACTGTGCGCAAGGCAGGAAAACTCTAGCTACAGTCCTAGGCACATATTATTTTATTTTGTTTTCACCACAACTCTGTAAAACACACACACACACACACACACACACACACACACACACACACACACATTCATCATATATATAATTAGCCTAAAATACAATTTTCAGATAAGAAACTGAATCTTTACCTGCCCAAGGCTCTGTTGTGCATCTATAAACTAGTTTATACTGATGGATGAGATTGTAAAGTAACTCCAAATTTCATTCTTCTCCTTATTCTGTCCTCTTTCTGGACATTAAAGTCCAGTGGGTTAGAAAGATATCAGCAATAAGCACGACATGACACATTTCACATTGTTTCCCAGGCCCATTAGACAGATTCTCTAGGGCTGGTTGATAATTTTTAAAATTAATATTTTAATTAGTTTTTGAAAAATTTATGTAATCTAATTTGATCACATTTAGTCGCCGAACATTGGAATTGTAGTCATTAGTATGCTATAGTCACATCCCAAAGTTTACAGAGACCTTAGTCTTCTGTCTTTGTGTGGTAAAATGGTGACTGCCCTCTGCTCCTTACCAGAGGGAATCAAGTGAGCCCAGAAGGATTTGTAATCCTGCTAATTCCTGATGATGCTGTATCCACAAAATAATTGTATGCAGTGAAGGTGCTGCTGGTTACACAGATATATCCATGGAATTGTGAACCTATTTAAAGCATATATTGCAACAATATCACATTCTTGTTCATTATAATGTACTGGAATTATATATGATACAACCATTAGGGAAATGAAGTGGAAGTTACAGTGGATCCCTCTGTAGAATTTTTTTCAAGCTGATGTGAATGTATCTTTGCAAAACAACAACAAAAAACCCCACAAAATTCAAAAGGAATAAACAGCTGGGGTGGATCCTGTGGTGGGGGAGCACACAACTGAAGGAGATTTCATTGCATACTATATGAACAGTTTCCCCAAATTAACTAAAAACAGACACAAATAAAATACACTAGACAGTTGCTTCTTATATGGATATATTCACATAAATAAATTATGAACTATACACAAGGTAATTAGTCATTAAGAATGCTAGAAATAAAATAAAGAAGCATAGGCTTTTGTGAGGATGTGGGGAAATGTGTTTTCACATAATGCTGAGAAGAACTCAAACATATGGGAAATGATTTTTTTAATGTCAAGGTTGAACGTGCTGATAAGCTATAATATAGGATTTCTGCTCTAAAGAATGTAGTTAACAGCACTTACATCTGCTAAAGTCAGTCTACTTGCTCATATATAGAATTATGTAGAGGACATCCCTCTAGTCCTTACTAATATTTGACCAAAGCAACTTCACGAAAGAAGGGCTTGTTTCACCTTACAGTTCCAAGGTAAAGTTCATCATGGCAGGAAGGTCATGGTGATAGGGACATGAGGGCAGCTTGTCACACAATATATACAGTCAGGAAAAAAGAAAGTAATGAATGCAATGCTTGTCTGAGTTTCTATGTTTTATTCAGTCAAAGACCACAGTCCATAGGTGGGTGCCACCCTTAGTGAACCTGGGTCTTCCTACCTTCCTTACCCTAACTTTGGAAGTGCTCACAAGTATGCCCAAAGGTTTGTTTCCTAGGTAACTCTAGATTCTATGGGAAGAAAATTGCTATTCTACATTGACATTGAAAGGGATAATTATATAAATATTGAAGACAGCATTAGAGATTTGAACCTCATTTTAAACAACTGGACCTAACACTTCTCGAACAAACACTACACAACTGCATAATATACATATTCTCCTAAAGTTCTTATGGGATATTCTACAGAACAGGTTCTATATCAGGCTACAAAGTTGGTGTTGATTTTTCATTGAAGATAAATCTACATACAAAATACAACGTGTTTCTATCCTAATGTGCAAAGTCTATGTTGGTTTTCCTTTCTTTCTTTTTCATAGAATCTCCCTTTGAAGCCCAGGCTGGCACCACTAGAAATTCCTTAGCTTCTGCATCTCAAGTGCTCATCTTGAACAAATCCAACATCAAGTCCAGCTAAAGGGTCTTTCCTAATTACAGCAGGATGAAAGTAGAAAGCAATAGGGGGGAAATCTACAAATATACAACAATTAGTCATTCTTTGGTCACCAATGGATCAGAGAAAGAAATAGTTACATAGGGAATTAGAATTATCTTGATACAAACACAATCAAATGGATATGCTCAATCTTTCATGCTGTAGGCAAATAAGCAATGAATCAGAATGTATACTATCACAATGGCTAATAAAAAGAAGCAAAATCTCATGACTATAACCTAAGTCATGTCATAAGGCACAAGTGAACTCACTGGAAGATGTAAATAATGGATTTTGAAGTAAAACAAACAATTACTAACAACAGAGAAGATGAACAAAACTGTCTTTATTTTCCAGAAAAAAAATTAATGAAAATGACAAATATTCATGTTGCCCAGGAAAAAAAGGAAAATGTACACCATGAAATGGACATTCAATATTGTTAAAAATAGATTGTCTTCACAGTGGCCAGTATGGCAAAGTATACTCTTTGTCCTAAAGTGTACTCTTTTTTTTAAAAAAAAAATAACATTTTTACTGTGTGTGTGTGTGTGTATGTGTGTGTGTGTGTTTGTGTGTGTGTGTATGTGTGTCATATGTACACACTGCAGTGTATGTGTGGAGGTCAGAGAAGGGTCCCAGGGATCACATTCAGATCATCAGTCTTGGCAGCAGGTACCTTTATCTGCTGAGCCATCTCACCCAACCATGGAGACCCTACTCTTGAGTCAATCTCTTTCCTATTTCTTAGATTTTTTTATGTGTATGTTTATTGTGTATCTGAATACATGTAGTGCATCACATGTATACAGATGTCTGCAAAAAGTGTCAAAAATCCTGCCGCTGCAGTTACGGGTGCCTGTGAGCTGCCATGTGAGTTTTCAGAGCAGAACCCTGGTCTTCTATAGGAGCAGAAAGTGCTCTTCACTGCTGAGCCATGGCTGTAGCCCTGCGATTCTGTTTCTAATTTGGACACATGAGGCTTTTTACATAGTATTGTCACTCTACCTGTACATATGCTCCTGGATGTGTCACAGAAGCCAAGCAACACAGATAAGGTGAAATATTCTCACTAAATATTTCTATATTGTATTTATGCTAATGTATGTTAGGTAATTAAAAGATAACCACAATAAAATATAATAAATATAAGAATCTACTGCTATAAGAGTGGTTTGAAATTTACGAATTATATATTCATAGAATCCCCACTAATATTTTATACCCCAGTTGACCAAGAATACTGAAAAATGTGGAAAATGGATACCAGAGGCCAGGATGTGGGATTACTTTAATGTGTTTGTTTTTCTAATAAAATTTAGTGAGAAATTACTTTCTGCTATGTATCATGATAAAAAAAATATTATAATGTTTAAAAGACTTGAGACCTCTTGATAATGCAAAATTAGTTCCAGGGTATAGCTTGCAATGAGATACTAAATTATTGTTTACTAAGAGGCCACTCTATACTCTTAGAAATCATAACAATAAACTGGCTAGCATCTATTTGCTATCAGCCACAAAATTCAAACTCATCAATTCAGATGAACTATGCCATCACTCTGGGCATCTTGCTAATATGGCAATGTATTTAACTTAATGAATATAAACTTCTACCTTAAATCTGTTGCATAATATTTGGATGACCCTGTTATCTTTCAACTTCTCACTCAATTGTGAAAACCTTTGGAATGGGGACTCCTTTCTGGAATGGTGTAGTCATTTGAAGGATGAGATCTCAAGAGACCATAAGCTCTGTGTCTTTCCTTGGCTCTATGTTTCTCTGCATATCCTGTCTTACTGAAGCCAGCTACAGTGCCAGCAAACAATTGGCATGTGTGGTAATTTACATCAGTTGTGCCAACAATATATCAGTGTTTTTTTTTTTTTGTTTTGCTTTGTTTTTTGTTTTGTTTTTTAATTAACCATTCATACACATCTTAAGCCTATTGTTTAGGTATGAGGAGTGGATGAAGTCCTGAGTAAATGTGTGTTATCAACATTAACAAGACTGTGTCAAGGACCCCAACGCCTCAGAGACATTGAAATAGCAAAGCTTCCCCATGGTAAAGTATGATGCTGATGAATGACTGACCTTTAACTAAATACAGTGTTTGTGGAAATTTTCAATCACAGCTTCCTCCCTGTGGATGATTGCAACCTAGAACCACGCCCTTACAGAGATCTCCTACCAAAGTTACCTAACACACCACTTTCTCCTGCAACTCTGTATAATAAACCCCACTTCTTCATTCAGGTGTGTACAATAAACCTGCCTCTTCACTCAGCATTATGTAATAAACTCACTGAACTTGCTGGCTTCTCCATCTGAGAGCTCTGGCCCCAGGTCCCAGCTTTTTTACATGCATGTTCTACATGTCTGCCCTCTCATCATTACCTCATTGCCCCATCAGGCCAAGTCCAAAGCCTTGTAGGTCTCAGCACCTAGGGTATGTTACACATAATTTATTCATTAATTCATGCTGCATGGCTAATACTGCTCTTTTATCTTGGCCTTTTGAGCTTAGCAGGATACTTTCTTCTCTGCATCAACGACAAGGGATTTTATTTGGAAAAATTGTGTCAGAGTTCACCTCAGTACCACTCTAATGAGTGCTTTTGTTTTCTTAATTCATTATTTCTTTTAAGTACTAGAAATGAAAATATTCAAATTCTCCTTTTATTACACAGCAATTTTGTCAGAAGAAGATATCCCAGGAATTAGTGATACATACGCAATTCTAACTTGGTAATACCAAATGCTTAAATGAATTAAGACTTTGTGCGAAACAACTATAGATTTCTGTTCTAAAGTAGAAGTCATCTGCAAACTTCCTTCATATTTCTACTTAAATTACTCTCTATATAAAGTTTAGTACAATGCAGTTTCCACAGGCATTTGAACACCAAGCTGAAAAATATCACAGCAATTTTCTGCCAGATGTAATTTGATATGCTATAAACTTTGAAAAATCAGAGATGATAGCAAATATGACAACTGACCTTTAGTTATAATACCAGAAATGTGATACCATAAAGATATCTGGGCTCATTTTCTTCTGTTGAGGCCATTTGGGAAAAAAAAAAAAAAAAAAACAAAAAAAACCTTGCTCTGAATATTTACTAGGAAGGGCCACGAGTTTATGCTGTATGTTTCCTGACAATGCACATTAACATCCATTCCGTGCTGCCAAGCATTTATCCCATCTCCCTGAAAAACAAAACCATAGCTTTGTTTTTTTTTTTTTATTTTGTTTGTTTTTTTTTCAGCAGGCAGATAAGGGACCATTTATCATAGTATGTGAGAAAAGCAACAGGGCAGTCAAGCTGTACATCTCAGCAGGTGCTAGGGGGAGGGAAATGAATTAATAAAAAGAGAGAAAGTCATGCTTTTGGGTCAATATTTAAGAAAACAGGAAATCTTAGCAATAGAGCCCTTCAAGCAAGTACACTGGTTCCTTAAATAACAGAAATTTTCAGCATTGGATGATTTGCATTTCTTTTAATAGGTCCCTAAATGTTTAACATGTCTTCTGCTAGAGTCCAGGACAAGACAAATAAATATTATAATTATATAGAGATGGTGTTGTGACTTAAATGTATAATGTCCCATATGGACTCATGTGTTTGAACATGGTGATAATGTTTGGAATAATAAGTGAGTCACTGGCAGTTATCCTTAAAGTTTTAGTCTATTCTCTCTTCTTGTGTCCTTGAACGTGATATTTTCTCTCTCCTTTCAATGAAACAACAAAATAAAGCCTCTCTTCTCTCTACTCTATTTTCTGTCTTATTATTATCTAAGTATAATCTAAACTAAAAGTCTAAGCACAGATTCTGACTTTCATTTCCTCCCAGATATTGAGCAACTCTGTGTCATCTCCTTCATCTATTTTATGGTGGTCTTGTCATCACTTTTATTGATGCTTGCCAAGGTTCAGTTGTCTATAATCATTGCCAATGTAGAATCCCTTCTTTGTACTTTGATGCTAAGTGTTTTCCATTGAAAATAAGGTCACTATTTCTCTTGGCGATTGAGATCATTAATCATTTAGGATGTATTCAGTGTCTCTCCCTTGTGTATAGTGCCAAAGACATACTGTATTGTCTATATATGAATAAAGTAAGTAGAAATAAATGAAATTATTCGAATGTTTGGAATTCTTGCTTAAAGAATTGAAGCTATAAAGACACTTCATATATTCTTCTTTGTCCTTTCCTTTGTTCATTTATATTAATTTGTTGTATATTGTAGAAAATCAGAATATACCTCTTTAAAATAAGAACTCATAAGCTGAAAGCAAAAAAAAAAAGACAGATCTGTGAGAGCACTATGTTCTCTATATATACATAAGATATAAATGTACAAGAGTTGGGAGCTAGGACACTGCTACTCTTGCAGAGGACAGAATTTTGGTCCCAAGAACACAAATGGAGGGGCTTACAACTGCCTGTAACTCCAGATCCGGGACATTTAATATCCTCTTCTGACCTCCAGTGGCATCTGCTTATACATGTGCACATAAATAATACAACAAAAGGAAGGACATCTATAACTTTTCATCAACTTAGAGAAGATTCCCAGAGAATTTGTATGACCAATCTTTGCCAGCTAAATTTTCTGATACTTGTTTGTCTGCCTTCAAACTGCTGTCCATGTAGAGTCATCTTTCTTTTCTTTCTGTAATAGTTCTTCTGTGTTTGTTTCTTTTCCCCATAGCTGTGGGGATATGCTTTAACATAAAAGCAATTTAAGGAAAGAAGGGGTCCAGTTAGACTTGAACTTCAAAGAAATATATTTTATGATGACAGAGAAAGCACAGGGGCAGGACCAAGAGCCTAACTGGTCATATGACAGCCACACTCAGGCAATAGAGATTGCACAGAGAAAGTGAAAAGGGACTATAAAACCTTAAAGTTCACTCTCAGTGACCCAGTCCTTCTAGTTAGAGCATACCTCCTAAAACTTCCATAATTTTCTCAAAAAGCACCACTAGCCAAGGACTTAGTATGCAAACACAAGAGACAACTGGGCACATATTCAAACCGCATCATATCTATAAAAATATAATAATTTTGTGCAGATAAAATATAAGCTAGAATTCTAGGTGCATCTTTAAGAACAACTCTTCTTCGAGTAGCTCCCATTTATATTATAACACACACATATATGTTAGTAACATATATAACATAATAATAACACATATATTTATTACATGGTATATAAAATACAACATAATTGTTATATATGTTAACATATCATAACATTCATTACTAATAATTGTGGTAACTTATAGGAAAGCAGGTGCAGAGTTCCACATAGGAAAAGGAACAGCTCAAAGACAGCTGTATGACCAAAAGGACCACCCTAGTATAGGCAGGTAATAATTCACAAAAGTTTCAGTCCTAGGACTCTCTGCACAATTTTCAGACCCTTGGGTATATTGGAAAGTTTACTTTCAAGAACAACTTTACTGCTTTTATTATCTTGAAGATATGGGGATCTTGTGAATCTGGTATGTTTTAGCAATTTGCTTAGACTTATGAGTTGTTTACATCTTGATTCTTAATAAGCTTCCCACCAGGATGGATATTTCAACTCCTAGAAAATTGCTACAAAGCAGATGGATTGCATACTCCTATAACTTCCAAAGACATAATAAATTAAAAACCCAAATTCCAACTTGAGATTACTATGTAATTGGCATGTCAGGAAATGACAATCTTCTAAAGAGACGCTTGTGTATTTTAATCTGACTTCAGACCCCTGAAACTATGAAACCCAAAGAAATGGTGATTTCCTCAAGAATCTCATGCTAGGAGAAAGAAAAAGAGCCAAGTAGGTATGAACTTATTTCACAGATATACTTGCTACATATTTCTAACAAGTTGCCTCACTACCTTATGAGATAAGACTGAAGCCTGTACAATGATGGGTCAGTGGGGAGTAGTACCACACAATGACCTGACTGCTTAGCTGTGCATATTTTGGGCCTCTTATTTAAACTTTAATATCTATTCAGGACACTAAAAGAAGACTTGAAGAGATTTCTGTGTTTATTTGTCCCTCTTTCCAACATGTTTATATCAAATGAATCTCATTTTCCTGCTTTATACTATTAATTTGGCAACTCTAATTGATTTATTGAGGATGGGTGGCTGAACTACACTTACGGCAAAGGCTTAGAACCAAAGTGTGGAAACAAGTACACATTTCACTTACTTGTACTGAAAACAAACAAGTAGGAATGGGGTTGTAAATTTTTTTTAAAAAAACAGAGTGATTTATTTTCATGAATATTTGATTAATAAACATTAGCCTAATACAGATTTTTTTTTACAGGTTCTGAATTCTCTTCTGAACAAAAGGATTAAGAATTTAAGGATTTTTAAAGACACAGAAGTGTTTTTGTTAACATTGCTTGAAATAAATCTATGTAACAGCCTGTTTGAGAAGTAGGTAGATGTGATACTTTTCAAGGCCATGTCTTCAGCTTGAAACCATAGTAATGGAATGCCAGATTCTCATCTGTCCCTCTTCATTGAAGTTTAGAATCATAGTTGGAAAATACAGATGCCTTTTGCACACCTTAGGACAAATGGCTAGAGCCCATCATTTGCAGATGTTTATGTCCTGTTTGGACTGTCAAATAAAGATTTTGGCTAAGAAAGGGGAAGAGGTTATTGGAACTCAGCTGCTGCCAAGGGCCTTACAGATTGAGCCATGCACCCTGAAGTCTCTCTCCTCTCGAGGTTCTGCTATGATGAGCTGATCTGTTTGCAAGTATTACTCCGAATGCTCCCATCCTATGTAGGGTGCAACCCAACAGAAGGCAGGCAGCGTAGATCACAGTCATAAATACTGACCAAAGTTTCTGCTGCACGATATAGGATTTCTCTTCCCAGGAGCTGACTTTGTTTAGTAGAACTGAAGTCTTTCCCGTTCTTTGGATATCTGCCACCCACTCTGTAGCATTAATAACTTAATAAAGCTCTCATCTGAAGGAGCTGCTTCTGAGCACCTTCTAAGACCTTTCTCTTACACCTGTACCATTCTCTCTCACTCCATTTATCTAATAGAGGTATTGTTAAGTCAGAGTTGAATGAAATGCTCTTGAAAGACCACAGAATTAATGGCATTGACTTTTATAAATTGTATTTAAAATTTGAAGTCAGTAAGAATGATAGAAAAATCAAGACATAGCTATGATATTTACTTGTATGGAAGTTGTCTTTGAGGATGAGAGAAAGGAAGCACAGACTTCATTTTGGCTTGACAGATGATCATGAGTATAATCAGAGAGTTAGACCCATCATAAACAATAAACTATGTCTTCAACCTTGATGCTTCCAGCAAAATCTGCTCATAGAAAATGTTTTAGCCTAATAATTTTAGTTATTATCTAAAATACTGGGTGAGTCAGAGAAAAAACACTTGGGGAGGTAAGGGAGATTGTGATCCCAGAGATTAAGCCATATGTTGTTGTCATTTCTTGCTTATGAAAGTTAGACATTATGCTTTTATCTTCCACTGATCCTGGAATGCAGAAGTTCTATCTGTCTTTCTTGATGACTGCTGTTCAAAAGATGACTCTCAGGTCCCTGAGAAAGACTGCGTCTATCACAAAGCTGGCAAGATGTTTTTAAGAATGTTAACATATGGGACAGAGAAAGAAGTGATAATTAGAAAATACTTCCAAGGAAGACACTTGATGAAAGTGTATTCCAGAAGGAGAAAAGCAGAACTAAATGTCTCATGGAAACTAAGGGCATCTTAGTCACTGTCACATGGATGGAAGTCATATAGCAAGGGCAACTGCCATCACATGAAGCTACTTGAAGAGATGACAAGGCCCATACAAACAAACTGTAAGGGCCAATACTTCCAATTAATTTCATCCATGCAAAAGCAAATGTTTAACCAGCTCTCCTCCAACATTTTAAATGTGTCAAGTTTGAATCTTTCCTATAATGTTTACTGTTGTCATCTTTTTATAAATTTAATAAAATTTTATTTACAATACCATTCAGTTCTACATAGCAGCCACAGATTCCCTTGTTCTCCCCCTTCCTGCCCCCCTCCCTTCCCCCAGCAGACCCCCCATTCCCACCTCTTCCAGTGCAAAGCCTCTCCCGAGGACTGAGATCAACCTGGTAGACCCAGTTCAGGCAGGTCCAGTCCCCTCCTCCCAGATTGAGCCAAGCATCCCTGCATAAGTCCCAGGTTTCAAACAGCTAACTCATGCAATGAGCCCAGGATCTGGTACCACTGCCTAGATGCCTCCCAAACAGATCAAGCCAATCAACTGTCTCAACTATTCAGAGAGCCTGATCCAGTTGGGGGCCCCTCAGCCTTTGGTTCATAGTTCATTTGTTTCCATTCGTTTGGCTATTTGTCCCTGTAATTTATCCAACCTTGGTTTCAACAATTCTCGCTCATATAAACCCTCCTCTTTCTCGTTAATTAGACTCCTGGAGCTCCACTCGGAGCCTAGCTGTGGATGTCTGCATCCAGATTCCTCGGTCCTTGGATGGGGTTTATGGCACAACTATTAGGGTGTTTGGCCATCCCATCACCAGAGTAGGTCAGTCCCGGCTGTCTCTCGACCATTGCCAGCAGTCTTTGTAGGGGTATCTTTGTGGATTTCTGTGGGCCTCTTTAGCACTTGGTTTCTTCCTTTTCTCATGTGGTCTTCATTTACCATGGTCTCCTATTCCTTGTTCTCCCTCTTTGTTCTTGATCCAGCTGTGATCTCCCGCTCTCTTTCCCTCGACCTTTGCCCTTTATTGCTCCCACTCATGTCCAGGCTGTTCATGTAGATCTCATCCATTTCTCTGTCATTTGGGCGATCCCCGTGTCTTTCTTGGGGTCCTGTTTTCCAGGTAGCTTCAGTGGTGATGTGAGTAGCAGTCTAGTCATCCTTGTTCCACATCTAGTATCCTCTTATGAGTGAGTATATACCATATTTTTCTTTCTGAGTCTGGGTTACCTCACTCAGGATGATTTTTTCTAGATCCATCCATTTGCCTGCAAACCTCATGATGTCATTGTTTTTCTCTGCTGAGTAGTAGTATTCCATTGTGTATATGTGCCACAATTTGTTTATCCATTCTTCAGTTGAAGGGCGTCTAGGTTGTTTCCAGGTTTTGGCTATTACAAACAATGCTGATATGAACATAGCTGAGCAAGTGCTCTCGTGGTATGATTGAGCATTTCAATCATCATAGATGGAATGAACAAGACATTCCAAGACAAACCAGATTTAAACAATACTTATCCACAAACCCAGCCCTACAGAAAGTACTGTTGTCATCTTGTCAACCAAAGTATTGAGTTGGCTTCTTGGTGTATGCAAAACCAAGCCAATCATATCACAGACATAAAGGAGCAGAGAAACACTCATTTCCCGTGGCATACAGGGAGAGAATGGGCGTTTCTTCTAAAGTAATGCCCTCAGGGATTCAAAGAAAGCATGAGGTTGGCCCATTCCCACGAATGCCCAGTTGAGCTATACATTCCATTCTTAGGTTAATGACATAATTTAAAAAGGATATCTAGGAGATATTATAGTATGCTTTACTGAATGTCATGAAACATACACTTAAAAATTAAAATGTTAGATGTTGATATCTCTAGGCATACTCAGCTAGCATTATATGAAGCTAGCTGAAAAATAAATCAAAGGTCACTTTGAAGGTATTACTAGAGCATTTATTTTCAAAGTCTGGGCCCTAGCAGCCCAAAAACACTAGGCTTTACCACCTATTCACAATGCAGCAATTGAAGAACAAATAAGAGCTACAGTCAAGTCAATCTTTGTCATACTGACATGAGATTTTGTTTACATAGAAAGAGAAGGTTCTTTGTCAAAAATCAGGTATTCATAATTATGTGGATTAATGTCAGGGTCTTAAATTTGATTGTATTGACCCATATGTCTGTTTTTATGTCAATACCAAGCTGTTTTTATTATTATAATTCTATAGTAGAGTTTGAAGTAAGGGATGATGATGCTTCTGGGGGTTCCTTTATTGTACAGGATTGTTTTGTCTATCTTGTGGTATGGGATGGCATTTCTGTATTCTGTGAATATGTGTTGCTACAATTGGTTAATAAAGAAGCTGCTTTGACCTATGACAAGACAAGTTATAGCCAGATACAAGGAGAAGAAAGGCAGAGTCAGGGCAGATGGCAGTCAGCTGCCCAAGGAGCAACATGCCAGCAGACTGGTAATGTCACAGCCAAGTGGCAATACATAGATTAATAGAAATGGATTAAATTAGGATGTAAGAGCTAGCTAGCAAGAATCTTGAGCCATAGACCAAACAGTTTGTGATTAATATTAAGACTCTGACTGGTTATTCAGGTACTGGCATCTGGGAAAGTTTTATCTGGCTACAATCAGCACCCATGGTTGGGCATTGATCCACAAAGACCTGAGAAAGCTTAAAGAAGATTATTAACACACAGAAATGAAGTCACTGTGGGCTTCCTAGTCTCACAGTCTCATGTCAGCAGTAGTGCAGGGATGAGTCTCCTGAAAGCTGCCTAGGAGATGGGCCCCAGCTGCCATGAGCTATGCACCATAACAGATTTCTACAGTCTCTCCCACAGGCCATAGTACAGAGAAGCTTCTCCCAGCCATTGTCTGTGGGCTTGGGAGCACAGCCAAGGGCTTAAAAACACAGCTACATGCTACTTAATACTGCTTCCCAGAATTGAGGAGGTAAGCATGGTACCTGTGCAATGCTGAAAAGCTGGGCTTTGTGGAGCAAGCAGCCAAAACTGTATTTTCATCCTAGCTGTGTAGTTTAACAGTTTAAGAACTCTCCTGGTCAGAAAAAGGATAAAAGATACACAATAAAAACAGATTCAGGTGGAAAAATATCTAAACGGGAAACAAGATGTTTAAAAATATATGTAGGCTTGAGAGAGAAAAGAAAAAGGATAGAGAGAATCCTTTAAAAAGAAATAGAGTTTTAAAAAAGCCACATAAAGATGGAAAATATACAAGATAGTCTGGATACTGTATATTATTGTGTTATATTCGACTGTAGGAACTGCTAAATTAAACCAACATATATATTTTAAAGGTACCTTGATTTCAAAATTTGGGTCTAAGAATATGTTGCTTTGGAAAAGAGGTTATTCATTTGTTTCCACAGAAGATGAGAACCTGTGGATGCCTTCCAGCCTAATGTGGTTTGATCAACCAAGACTCCCTAAAAAGTCTCCAATGGGAGCCATGACCCAGATGATCCAACATCCAGGACTGCTTCAAGGCAACTGGTTGAAACAATGTAGTCTCACAGACTACTAGAGCCAAAATTTAACCATAATTCTAAATTTTCTCTGGATCCCCATAAGATTGCCAGTGCCTCCAAGTCAGCAAGAAGTACTATGAAAAGTTACATCCAAATTCCCAAAATAGTGTTTATGAATGTTTGTTAGTTATGCTTAATGGTCATAGTCAATTTCTTT
Source organism: Peromyscus leucopus (assembly GCF_004664715.2). Lineage (NCBI taxonomy): Eukaryota > Metazoa > Chordata > Mammalia > Rodentia > Cricetidae > Peromyscus > Peromyscus leucopus. Next base: position 90,825,954 of record NC_051065.1, read on the forward strand.
CTAAAAATAAAAGGAAGATATGATATAGAAATGATGAAGAAAAGATAAATTATTGAATTTACTTTAATTAAAAAAACTGTTAATCTCAAAATACTTTACACTTGTATGGATTTGGGTTTATTAATACAAATTTAAGGTCAATTTTTTATACTATATGCATATTTCTACTCTTGTTTAAGGTATTATGTTTATGCAAATCATTTAAAATTGTAATGTATTATTAAGAAATACATATTAATAGTTATCTATGATAATCAAGCTGATAGTTACATTAGTTAAGTTTTCTAGGTATACAAAGACATATTTCAATTAGGTAAGTAATCTTCAAACACTTCAAAGACCTACACAATATGGCATTTAAAATATTTTAAGAACTTAGTCTTTTCTGGACATTGAGACATGTTTGTTCCTGGAAGTACCACTCTACTTCAGAGAAGATAATGAGCATTGAAGAAACACCATATTGAAAAGTTAGCCATTTGGGGAAGAAACTTCTCTTGCTTGAACTACTTGACAGTATGTTGTATAAACTGGACATGCAGGACCCATAGGAAAGTGACCACTGAATTTTGACAAAATAAAGAGGGACAGTCCTTCTGCATTGCAGAAGAAGCTGCCAGACATTCTTCAGGACCCAGAGGAAAGTGACTGACAAACCTTTCCATTAAGCAAAACATTCCTCCATATTTCCTAATTCAACAAAAAATGTATCAGAGACTCTAGATCTCTAGGCTGAAGACAGATGCCCCAAACTTGCAGAGGAACTTTGGGTGACTGTCCAGGCAGCCAGATGTCTCTGTCATTTCTAGAATTTTGAAAGTTGCTTACAATGCACCAATGCACTTCCTGTTTACTCAGGTAATATTATATGCTTCTGGGGTCTTTGACATAGTTGAAGACTAAAATGTTATAGTTACAGTAAAAGATAAATTAGATGTAAAACTTTAGATTCACAAAGATAGGATAGATAATTGGGTAATTTCTTTAATTTTGAAAAATACAAATAGACTAGATGTTGTAACTGTAATTCTTGCTTGATTGTGTGTTATATGTAATTTTACTATGTTAAAATGAAAACCTACGTTTTTGATTAGACAGAAAATGGAAGTATTGTGGGATATCTTTCTGTAAATTGTGAATATGTGTTGCTATAATTGGTTAATAAAGAAGCTGCTTTGGCCTATGGCAAGACAGGAAATCAAAGCAAAAATACAGGGAGAAGAAAAGCAGAGTCAGGGCAGATGCCAGTCTGCCACCCAAGGAGCAACATGCCAGCAGACCAGTATTGCAATGGCCATGTGGAAATACATAGATTAATAGAAATGGGTTAATTTAAGATGTAAGTGCTAGCTATCAATAAGCCTGAGCCATAGACCAAACACACAGTTTGTAATTAATATTGAGCCTCTAATAGGTTATTTTGTTACTGGTTTGCAAGAAAGATTTATCTGGCTAAAATCCTGTTTGTTTGTATTTTTTTTTCCATGTGAAGTTGAGTATTGTTCTTTCGAGGTCTGTGAAGAATTGAGTTGGGATTTTGATGGGGATTGCATTGAATCTCTAGATTGCTTTTAGTAGGATTGCCATTTTTACTATGTTGATCTACCTATCCAACCTATCCCAGCTAAGACCCCAAGCAATAGTGTAGAGGGTAGCTGAACTGACCTTCCCTTGTAATCAGATTGATGACTACCCTAATTGTCATCTTAGAACCTTCATCCAGGAACTATTGGAAGCAGATGCAGAGAGCCACAGAGAAGCACTGGGTAGAGCTCCTGGGGTCTAGTTGAAGAGAGGGAGGAGGGATTATGAGATAAGGGAGGGGGGGTCAAGGTTATGATGAGGAAACCCACAGAGACAGCTGACCCGACCTAGTCAGATTCATGGACTCTAAACAGACAGCTGGAGATCCTGCATAGGAAAAAAACTGAGCCCTCTGAATTTGAGTGACAGTTGTGTGGCTTGGGCAATTTGTGGGGCCTCTGGCAGTGAGACCAGGATTAATCTCTAGTGCATGAACAGGCTTTTTGTAGCCCATTTCCTATGGAGGGATACCTTGCTTAGCCTTGATGCAGGGGGGAGAGGCTTGGTCATGCCCGAACTTGATATGCTTTGTTTTCTGCCTATGGGAGCCCTTACACTCTCTGAAGAATGAATAGGGGGTGGGGAGGAGGTGGGAAGGAGAGTGGAAGGAGAGAAAGGAAAACAGTGTTTAGTATGTAAAATGAAAAAAAAAAAACATTTTAAATTAAAAAAAAAAAGGTGAGAGGAATACATAACTAGGCATTCCACATCAAAGTGTGGTCCTGATCATCAATGGCCCATCTTTAATTCAGCTGCAGTCTGCCTTGAAGTGCCAGTACTGAGAAATGTCTCCCTGAATATTAAATTCCTCTCCTGCCTGGCACAAGGGCCTCACCCTTTCCATTCCTCCTGTGTGAGAGTCCTGAAGAAGTTCTAATTACCCAGGTTCATTGTTTCAATAGCCTGATAGTCAACAGGAGGGATATAATTATCTGTTCAGAATATTTGCTCTCCTGTAAGGTCAATTACAAAGCTGCATTAATATATGAGTATTATGAGTTGAGCCCCACTTACTGCTTATTAATTTCGGGAGAGAAGTTCTTGTTTTCATAAAAAAAATATTTTTTAAATTTCTATAAAACATTTAAGGAGGTTAGCTCATTTTTATGAGATTTACAATATTCTGCCATTAAGACAGATTTTAAAGAATTGAGTTCCATGTTCACAAAAAATGACATAAAATTCCAAGTCAAGGAGTCACTTTGATAAACCATCTTTCATTCAACTTGCCATCTATAGAGTTTCAGTCATGTCAAAGATGATTGTTACTAAATAATTGAAATGGTTTCAGACACTGTCAGTCCATGGATTTGTCCATTAAGCTTTCCTGAGATCCTCTTGCCAAGATTACACTAAAATTCTTCATGCATATAGCCCTGATCCACCAATAACTACATTTGCATATGGAAATCCCTATAAGTTGAATGTCAAAGACAAAAACATTATCATTGTGATAACATACATGCAGGCTCAGAAAAAGAGTCCACCTGAGAATTCCACTGAGAATGAGCTTTTTAGGAGAGAGAGAGAGAGAGAGAGAGAGAGAGAGAGAGAGAGAGAGAGAGAGAGAGAGAGAGAGACAGAGGCAGAGAGAGACAGACAGAGACAGAGACACAGAGAGAGACAGAGAGAGAGATAGAAAAAAAAAACTCAAGATCACAGGGGCCATGATCAGGCATTGAAGGAAGAAAGTATTAGGGATATACAGCATCATACTCTGGACAGAATGATGGAGCCTTGACATTAGAGATGTGGCTTATCCTTTAGGAGCTGACTAAGGAGAGCTAGATATCATGATAGAAATGATGGTAGACCTAAAGGAAGGAGCATTTAAAACCCTCAAATAAAGTTAATTTCTGAGCTTTTAGGATGGGGAACGAATGAGAAGCAGAAGTTCTACAAAGCATGCTTTAGCTTTGCCTATCACATATGGCACAGAGGTAGGCCCTAGGTAGGATTATAAAATTATCTTGGAGTTACAAGGAGGAGGGGCTAAGCTTAGTTTTTCCAGTGGAGACCCAAAAGTTGTTACTAATATTAGGTAGAGCCTGTCAGGTTTTTTTTTTTTTTTTTTTTTTTTTTTTTTTGTGGTTCTTAAACCAAAACCAAAGGAGCTTGGCCTTATATTTGGAGAAGAGTGAAAGACAACTAGAAGTCTGTGGCCTGACAGTCTTATATGCCAAAATAATGTCTCCTGTCCAGAGAATTCCATAGGAAAACCTTATCACTGGGAAAGATAGTCCCATGCTGAGTGAGCTAGAGCCACTGCAGGACAGATTGTGTCTATTGGAAATTGAGACACCTTCATGTGAGAAGGGAGAAGCTTTCTGACAGTAAAGATGACGGAGGTAACTGAGGGCCACTAGCTTGCCTCAGAAAGACAGTTCGACTGCATTCTCACTAATCACTAATCAATGCATCTTCTGGTCTTGGTCTCAGAACTTTATGCAAACTGTAAGACTCCCATAGGAACAGTTTTATCATAGAATCAGACTTTTTCTCCCCACTTTTAACCCAGTTCTGATTCATAATTCTTTTGGAATATAGGGTCACTAAGGCAGTGGAGTATGAACCCAAGTTATTGAAGCACCAACAATGAGTTTTATTAGTTGTTTTTTTTTTTTTCCCTTGATAGCTGGCTGTTGGAAAACATGGGTCTTTTTATTCCAGTCTTAATTACTAATATTAATGTCCAGGTCACAAATTACACTTTGCTTAGTAATTATGTTACCAGGGAAAATGGATTCCAATTTTTGGGTTCTGAGTCTCATTAATGAAAGGATTTAGAAATGGACTCAGAATAAAGACCAGGGACCATTTGATTAGAGTGTGAATGAAAAGCAATAGGACAGACAGGCTGAAAAAACTCGGTGAGTGCCAGAGGGAGGGAAATGGAGAGAAATCCATGCTTTTAAGTCAGGTATGTCAAAGGTCTCTGGTGATGGTTCAGGAGGGACATAGAGATGGATTGTGGAGGATAAGACACTTACTACAAGATTTAATAATACCATGGAAAGACAGCTATATAAGTAACAGGAAAGTCAGCACTCTGAGGAGAGAGTTCAGGTCCCACACCAGAAACAAATACTGCAGGTGGTCTTTGATGAGATGAATCAGAGTCCTTGGTGCAGAGTGGTAGTTATCTTAATAAGGAAAGTGCCTCACATTAGGAGCCTGCAGCTAGGCTTTCTTATGCTCAGGCAGGGAATGGGACAGGGAGCAGGATGCATGGCCACAAACACCCTTTTTATGTAAACTCATTTCTCTAGATGAGACATTCTAGCACCTGGAGGTTTGTAAGCTAGAGGGTCCACATATAGGACAAAGAATTGTTTCAGAGACAAATAATACAAATAGAGACAGTTTATTCCAAGAGGGAAAACATTCCAGAGAACAGGTATGGCCTGGTGAACTTAGGTGGAAATCCCCAACAGCCCTGAGCCAGAGGTAGCATTATCCTTTATAGTACATTTACCTAGCACCCTCCTTTGGTACAATTGTATAACATGAGCTTTTCTTGAGCATACTCTGTTTATTGTCTGAAGCTATGATGAAATCTACAGTCTTTTCTAAACAAATGGTGCTTTTTCATATGTTACTCTTGATGGGTAAGCACACAGTCAGCTTTCCTGCCATAACTATAGGAATCTATTTATCATTTGTCTATCAGTTTTATATTTTATGTTGGTTACTAAAAAAGTTATAAAAGTATTAAAGGGACTTGAGCATAGTTGAAGGATTTTAAGGAATCCTACTTGAGATAGGCAGAGACTGGTACTGATGCATTGATATTCACTTCAGGGAATGAACAACAAACTCAGTTGGAACCCTGATAGAAATATTGCCAGAGATAGGACTAAGCCATGGGATGTGAGTTGTGCCTAACCTCAGTGTTAATTTGATTTGTAAAGTCAAAATGCAAGGCAATGTAGATAAAAAGATGAGGTGTGAGGCCAAGTCCCAACAAATTAAGAAATGGTTTGATAGTCAAGTAATGTAAAGAGCTTTGTTAGTTTTAAGAACTGAGCAGACCTAAAGCCTCAGAGACAGTCTCCATAGAATATCTGCCTGTTTCTTCCTTAACCAAAACTCAGTGCTAACATAGATGAGAGGCCAGTGGGTAACATCAACATCACAATGTGAAGTATGCTTTGTGAGGATGAAGGTCTGCAATCGTTCCTCAATCTGATGTAGTCAATGCTATTTTTGAGTCCCATTTGACTATGCCCATGCAGTTCCAATGCACTTTGTAACTTAAGGACTATGGCCCCCTTTTTATTCTTAGAAATAAGGCATTTATTTTCTTATTTTGTGGTAGGTGGCACTGGCTGATGGTGGAGTCTACATGGTTCACTTTATACAAAGTCATCCAGCCTCTTATTTGTACTCAAAATGGCACTAATGCTGCTTTGTAAAATAACATTTTCTAGGACATTCTACAGCCTTCCAATCAGTGTTTTACACAGTGTAATGTAATGTTTAGCAGGACACACCCTGATCTCTATGCTTATATGTGACCTTTCAAGCCTCTGTAATATTTACAACTTTATTCTCTGCTTGCCACACATTATTAGTAACTACAAGTTACTCAAACAAGGTTTCATATATCAGAATGACAATATTTTCCAGGTTGGATAAGATGGTGTGAGAAATGTATTTTAAATTTCCATTTATATTTAAAGTAAACTTAGTTCACTAGAAAAAAGCAAAGATGAGGTAGCCACACTAGAAGAGATAGAATCAAGTTCACAGGGCCTTTATTTCCTTTGGGATTTTATTCAAAGTCATGCAGAATTGCCCTACTATCATCAGCTTTGGGTAGAAAAAGGGGTACTCCCTCATTTTGGTCTAACCAAGAAGGCAAGATTAAACTGTAATATGACATAGGTTAAGCTTGTAGTCAGTTAAGAGCTATTTTTCATGGCCTAGGACTCAAGATGTATCTAAGACAGAAAGAAGTGATATTCCAATTACATTCATCGTTATAAGTTTACACTTTAAGGATGAGGACAGTTTAAAACAAGTTTTAACACAAACATGAGTGCACACAGACACCCATCATACATGGCTTTCCTTAGGATTTGCTCTGTGCTAGGCATTTAAAAACGTCTAGATACAATAATTGTTTTCTTGTTATTACTACAAAATATGGCTTCTGTAAGCCCTACTCAAAGGTATATGTACTAAAAGCTTGGTCAGAGTTGTTGGAACGTTGAATAGATGGGATGGTGTAGGAGGACCCTAGTAGGAGTTCCCTCAAAGACAATAGACAGTTCATAGTTTCTTAACTTCCTATTCACTTCCTGGTCATGAGGTGGACCAATTTCTTCTGTCACACTATTCTGACCTGAACTGCTATTTTATTACAAGCCTCAAACAATGAGGAAAATCAATCGTGAAAGGAAATATCTAAAGCTATGAGACAAAACCAAACCTCTCTTCATGAGCAAATTGTCCCATGTTGTGATATTTTATTTGTGCTGAAATGTGATATTTTATTTCTATGTTAATAAATGAAGTTTGCCTGGAAATCAGAGGTCATAGGCAGCCATAAACAGAAGTCAGGCAGTGGTAGCACATGCCCTTAATCTGATCACAAGGCAGGCAGAATCTCTGTGTGTTCAAGGACACAGCCAAGCATGGTGACAGGAACCTTTAATCCCAGTACCAACCATAGAGACCTGGAGGTCTATATAGACAGGAAGTGATGAGGAAGTGATGTGGCTGGGCTTAGAGCCAACGAGAAAGCAGAACAGGAAGGCAATATAGGCACAGGTTAGACAGGAAGAGGCTCTCTTGGGAAGCTATGGCAACATGGTGTGTAAGGTTAGTTGGTGGCTATTGTTCTGATCTCTATGGCTTGCACCTCTGTATTTGGCTCTGTGTTTCTTATTTAATAAGACTGTTAATAAGGTTCTTGTTATAGTGCCATAGACTTGAATATATCAAACTGCACAAGTTTTAATTCATTAAATGTATTCTTATATTATATTCAGATATTAATTACATTATATGTTATAAAATAATGACAGCAAAAATTATTCCTTCTAGATAATAATACAATAGTAGATGGTTCATCTGTAACAATGACCATCAGAAGACAATGCAGGTTATTATACTGAGAATCCCATAGGTAGCAGATGAAAAGCTTGAAGGTCAAACTGAGTAGAATAGTAAACACATCAGAACAGAGGCATGGTTGGTGTTTATGGTCAATATGGGTTGTGGAGAAAACAAAGAGCTAATAAGAATGCTGAAAATGATAGGAGCTAGAATTGAGTAGATAGAGCATATAGGGAGATTTGCCTTTAGAGTGATGACTATCTGAGAACACTGGTCTTATGGAAGGCAGCATCCATCATGGTGATAGAAAAATGGTCCAGGTTAAGGTGCAGACTTTTTCCTCTTCCTGCACCTTTGACTTCTGATGATTCCCTCCATTGTTCACATCAAAGTAACTTGAGGAGCTCAGCTGATCATGCAGAAAGTATGGATTGAAAATGCTATAAATTGAATGAAACCTGCTTTAAAAATGAAGTATTCTAATGTGATTATATAATAGGCAAAATTTCTAAAATATAATTAATCCATAAAAGATCCTGTCTCATTAAGTAGGAATCAAGCTCCAACAAAAGAAGCTTCAAGCATCTTATAGTTCTCTTTCTGCATCCCACCATGTGATAGTGCAGGTTTCCTCATCTTCAGGGGATAATACAGGCTTTCTCATTTTCAAGTGAAGCAGTCTTAACATAAAAGCCAAATTATTTATATATTCATATATATATATATGTATATATGTATATATAGTTATTTATAAAATTCTATTATTATTACTCAATTTTTGATGTTTACTTATAGTAGTACAAACTATGACACAAATGAATGGACAATTTTCTTAAATCTTTGACAGGTATCATTTTTTCATGTATTTTAAAATGTGAATAAATGTTGATCATTGACATGTGGATAATACAAGTATTGTGATAATGATATGCCCACGTGTTGTGATTAATCTTCTTTATAGAATTGACTGGAGTATAATTATCTTGAAACACACCTCTTGTCCATAAGTGTGTTTTCTTAAAGGTTTAATAGAAAAAGTAAGACTACCCTGAATGTGGAAGATGCCATTCCATGGGCTGAGGTCCTGGACTGAATGAAAGGATGATGTAAGGTGATCAGCAGCATCCGTCTTTGTTTACTTCCTCTTTGCAAAGGTGGTGTGACAAACTGCCTCGACTCTCAGTCACTATGCTTTTCCACCATGATGGATTCTAGATCTAAGAACTAGAAGCCAAAAATCTCTTTCTCCTTTGGGTCACTTCTTGTCAAGTATATGGTCACAACAAAGAGAAAAATAGCTGACATAAGATACAATGTGAAAGAGTACAAATGTTTTTCAACTTACATGGGTTTATGACCAAATAAGCTCATGTAAGTTAGATATGTAATAAGCAAAAATACCCAGCACTCGGGAGGCAGAGCCAGGAGGATTTTTGTGAGTTCGAGGCCAGCCGGGGCTACCAAGTGAGCTCCAGGAAAGGCGCAAAGCTACACAGAGAAACCCTGTCTCGAAAAACCAAAAAAAAAAAAAAAAAAAAAAAAAAGCAAAAATACATTTGAAATTCTCAGTACATTGGATGGCAAGGGTTCACTGATATTGCCCAATATAATGAGGGAGTGTTGCATTGAAAGTCACTAAAGGAGAGCCCTAAAGTTTAAATCCAACATCTTGTATTTACTGAGTCAATATCATTTTCTATCTATCATAAAATTATAAATTATAAATCAAACCATGAGCTGTCAAGGTGCTATCTGGTTGCTGCAGAATAAAGCTGATGAAATCATATAGTAGATTAGCAAGTTTGTGTTAGTTGCACAATGAAACAACAACCCCCAATATCCTGATGGCTTTTCTTGGCAAAGGCTTTCCCATCCTATTTTCATCACTAGCATTTTGCAGGAGAGATGTGACTTTGCTGTGCTTTACCCCATTAGCCAGACAATAAAACCTATTCACTATGCTGTAATTGACATCTTGGCAGAAGAAAGGTCTTTCTGCCCCACCTTTCCAGGAGCTTGGATTAGCATTTTTGCACTACCATGTCTAGTTCTCAATACAGAATACCTGCCCCAGGCTCATGTGTTGAAAGGAATTGGAGCTATTTTAGGACTTGCTAGAAAAGTTAGGAGAGAGGGAGTAAGTCACTGAATCTTTGGTTTAAGAAAAGGATAGAATTTGTGACATTGAATATAGCCTCTTGTTCCCCACCTCATCTCTCTTTCTCTTTCCTTTGGTTGCAGTGAGATGAAAGTATTTGTGTAACTTGCTCCATGATGTTCTTGCTTTAACAGAAGGGTAAAATTAATGGAACCAGGTGATCATAGATTGACCTCTCTAAAACTCTGAGCTGAAATGGGTCTTTCCTCCTGTAAGTTGTTTCTTTCATGTGTTTGTGATGGGAGTCTAAACACTCTTATGAGTAAGCCACAACTCTAGTTTTGTTTTGTTTTGCTAATAAATAATATGACAAATTACAATGTATTTACAATAATTAAGAAATAATTTAGAGCTTTTAAGTAATCAAAACTCTTGCTTTACAGTTGCATAAATATTGTGAATTGAAGGAAGGTGCAAGCAGAAGCAATATAAGAATTTTATTGATGAAGAAACTGAGTCCGTAGAAAAGAAAGGTTGTGTCTAAGTCATAGCAGTAAATCATTATAGATCTAGCACAAGTCAGTTCATGAAAAGGCTTTGTACATATTCTGTCTAAGAAAGGTGGAGCTTGTTGACTATGATCTTGACATCTGTCACCTCCTGAAGGGTAGGTTTAATATTGTCAGTATTTAAAGTATAAAATACAATGTTCTTTGAAAAATCTAGAAAGCATTACCAATTCATGTATCTAAACTCTCTTTTCCATGCATAGTACTATACAGGAGACCAAAAGCACAAATGAGGGCTGGGACTAAGCGCAGTTGGCAAAATGCCTGGTGCACAAACACTAGAACTTGAATTTTGATCTTCAAAACCAATAAAAAGCATGGAATGTGGCAGCTCCTGCCTGTAACCCTAGACTCATGTGTTCAGAGACAGGAAGGAAAGAGATAGGTAGTTCCCTGGGGTTCATTTGTCAAGAAGCCTAGACCCAAATCCATGAACTTTATGTTTAATGAGAGGCCTTGTCTCAAAAATTAAAGATGAAGAGTGACTGATGAGTGATATCCATCCTGGACCTCAGTCTTCCTCATGTAGACACAAGGGCAGAGAGCATACACAGGAACCACACATTTACATTGCACCCTCTACAGAAAATTAAAAATATGACTGCAATGAAACATAAAATCTTGAACTAGAACTTAAAAATGCAGGCAACAAATGCACACTTCAGAAAGTCATTGTTTTTATTTCATGATTTCCTAGATAAACAACTAATTTCTGTAGTGTATTATTTTAAATGTACAATTATAATTAAGTCAAGAGTTAGTTTGTAGGGTCAGAAAGAAAAAAATCATTAAGAAAAAGTTTAACCTTATGTTACAGAGGTTGCACAGAAAACCACTGCTTTTCAGTCATGCTTTGAAACCAATGATGTTTAGTTGACTGTCATATTTATATAATAACAGGCCAGATTAAATACCCAGGAAAGAAATAAGTTAAATGGCAGATATTCTTTCCATCACTTGAAATGGAAATTTAGGACTAATTATCTTTCACCTTCATCCTTAGAAATTAAAGAAGAAAATCTTATCCTCCTGGGAGCCACTATACTTTACAATATAACCATCTTTTATGTATTATCAGGTAGATATCATTTTAAATTTGAGATGTTCATATAGCATAGTTGGAGATTATGTGCTAAATTTTGGCCTTTATCATCTTTCAAAAGAAATAATTCTCTGTGTATATGCATATGTTTGTGTCTCCATAAATGTGGGACTTGTAAGTATATTGGCAATGACTATGTAAGTCTGCTTATATGGCATTTACTAACTGTCTCTCATAAGAATAAACACAAAACTGCTCCTAACAGTCTCCATCATGCTGTGTGGCATTATCAACACTTTGATAGACCATAGCAATATGATTTTAACGAGGTCAATTAGTTAGACAAACAATGATAAATGTATAAGAAGGTCGTTGGCAAAGTGCAGTGAACAGTAGCCAGGAGGATTACTAGAAAGAATATGCTGTGCCCCTTGTTTTATTTTTACATGCTGAGGCTCAGAGGTCTCCCACCGGATGAGCACTCACCCGAAAAGGTTGGGAAGAGGGACTTAATTATTGTGGTTAGATAAAGATTTGTTTCAATTATATCATAATAACTATAGTATAATTAACTCATAGGGGTCCACTAGCATGGCTGATTGTCTGTTTGCTTAACTATGTGTTTAACTTTCATTCCTTAAATATAACAAAATGTTACTAAAGAGAGGGAGAGTACTTGCTTGCCTTCAGGGAAATCCCACCTGTCACCTCTAAAGTTTTATTCTGAGAGGCATGTAAGCTCTTAAACAAGTTTAACATACACTTTCTGTGCAACTCAGTAGCTGGCATAAGCTCTACCAGACACTGGCATAACTGAAACAATCCTCAAACTTTTTATTAGTTTTAAAATTAATTTAATACTTAAATAGTCTCAACATATTTTACTAGTTCTTTTAGAAATTTGTTCAATGAATTTTGGTCATATTCGTCCACATCTTCCCAGATCCACTCCCAATTCCTTCTCCAGTCAACTTTCTTTCTTTTTTGGTTTTAAATACATCAGGTATAATTTTGCGGCCCACATATTCTTGGAGCTGTGGTCTTCCACTGGAGCATTGTTGACTTAACAGAGGCTGTACACTTTTAGAGACAACTGTCTCTCCCTCTCCCATTAGCTAGCAGTTGGCAATAGCTTTTTGGGTATGAGTGGAATTCTGTGACCAGCTCCCTTTCAATGTTGGGATATGGTCTGATTTGAGTTTGCACAGGTCTTGTGCATTCTGTTACAACTGTTGTGAGTTCATATGTGCAGCTGGTCTATTGTGTCCAGAAGACATTGTTTTCATCCACCACCTCTGGTTCTTACAGTCTTGATGTGCCCTGTTTAGCAATAGTTTCTAATCATTCTGAGGGGGATGATATGATATATACATTCCATTTAGAACTGAACATTATGCAGTCACTTTTTCTCTGCACCTTGGCCACTTGTAGATCTCTGTGTTGAACATCATCTAATGTAGATATAAGCTTCTCCACTTCGTGTTAAGCAATACTGTAACCTATGGGTGTAGTGATAAGTCATTACAAGTACAGTGTGGCTTTAGGTCAGCAGGAATTTACCCATGAATTATAACCGAGCTTGCAAAGATGATAAACCAAAACCAAAACAGAACCTCAACTGAAGGAGAAATGTGTTGTGTGACACAAAAAAAGAAACCTTTGTATAAGCTCAAAGCAAAATTGTTACTTGATTATCTACTTAATATCTTACACGGGATTAATGAGCCCAATAAAGATTTGATTGCATTCATACAAAGTTTTCCTCCCATTTTCAGAGGGTAATTTTGACCTGAACAAACTCATGTGGAGAGTTGGGAAAGCCCCAAATGGCCATTGCTATGTCAAATAAATCACAGCTACTGTTTTGTAATTTTTATTAGTAAAACATATTAAGAAATATGGCCTGCCACTCCTTTGGCTGGAACACATGATTAAGCAGTGTGGTGAGCAGAATGAGCAGGTGTCACAATAAAATCAGAAAGCCCATCTGTTTTCATTTTACAGGGAAACAGTCCTTTGGGACATTCAAGAAGGAGAAACATGGCTATGTTGTGCAGGGAGTTTAATGCTTCATGGAATTTTCTTCTCTTTTTTCTCTTCTTTTAAGACTTCCTTTGATTATTTTGTGCAAAGTAATGTGTAACATTCACAATATTAATTACGCACAGAGTACTTGCTGTCTCGTTGTTAAATGTTGCCACACATAAGTGGGGTGTAGATGAAACCTTACACTTGAGCATCACTAAGTTGTATCCATCCATTTGGTCCTAAGTGTTAAAATTAGTTCAAGAACCATGATTGCTGGTTCACGTCCTAGTCCTTAATATCAGATGTTATTTACACATAGTAATTATCAGAAATATTAGCTGAATAATAATGAGGAACATTTAAATTAATAAAATATATAGGAATATCCCTATTATTCATCCTCTGTCCTTGGAATGTCCTCTCTGAAATTCTAAAGTAAATATAGCAATGCCACTTTGTTCTTACATTTTAAATTTTTTTCTAAAGGGACTCTGCTCTGATCACACACCAAACAAAGATGACCAATCTCTCTGCTGACCTATTTTAGTACCATGTATACATTTTATATCAATAATATAAATTTTATATGTGTTTGTTCCTGTGATTGGAGAGAATTTGTTGATAGTAGAGTTGTTATTTATATAATTCTGTCTACTTTTTAATCAAACAATATTATATAATCAGCTTTGTTACAGGAAAAAAGAATGAATGAGTAGATGGGTAGAAGAAGATATGGTATTCTTGTATACACAAATTCATAGGTAACTCTTTAAATAACTATAAAATGACATTAACACAGTTATTGGTTCTTAAGAGCTTTTTCTAATTACATCTAGTAACAAAGATTTCATTGTTGTGCCCCTAAATCACGAAAAGTGAAAAAGACTTAAAAGTGCCATTTAGAGCAAATGCTTCTACAAATGCAGTCACAGAGTTAAATTCTAGTCTTGTTTTTCCAACACAATGGAGAGAAATCCAGTACTAATGTGGAATTAGAAGAATAGGAATGTAGGACAGATTGGGAATACCAATCTTATCTCGAGCAAAGTGAAGTCCCCAGGAGATATTTTCATTTATTTCTTCCTTTTTGATTAATGAAGGAGGTTAATGTGATACACTTAGATTTAGAAACTCACACCAGCAATGTCCTTGAAAAGCTGGAATGAACATGTGAAAGGATGAGCGGTGCTGGTTGGTGGCGCTGCTTGGTGGCACTAGTTACGGGAAGAAAAATCATGAGCCAAGGCCACGATTATTAGAGTTACAGAGGGTTTTATTAGAGGGAGGGAGGGGAGAGAAGGGAGGAGAGCCAGGCCTGGGGGAAGAACAGAATCCTAACAACATGAGTGTACTGACATGAAGTGTACTTTCAAAGTTCAAATGGAAGAGTGCATGCTTCTATGAATATGTTAGAGACAGTATAGAGGGACCTAATACCCCATTTATGGATGCAACCAAATTATAATGAAGAGCATATGCAGACTGCTCACATAGGGTGGAGGGACATTCTTTCCAAGATTTGTTGCTTAAGAATTTCAGAGTTTTGTTTGGTGAGGAAAGAGTTTTGGAAGTTGTATTAATTTGTTGAGTGTGAACTTTGTTGTTAATAGCTCATCATAAATTTTAAGACTTTATGAGAATCATCAACTTTAAAGAACTTGCAATTCATTCTCAAAGAAAACACTGCAACACACAAGGTGTCCTACAGCACAGAGTAATGGGTAATCAAATGTCAAGGTCTCCAGGAGCACTCACAGGAATGTAAGCTGACCACAGAGACATGGACAATTAAAGGTGTCCTATTTATTTTTCTGTTGCTATGGAGAGACAGCACGACCAAGGTAACTTATAGAAGAAAGAGTTTATTGGAAGCTTATAGTTTCAAAGAGTGAGTCCATGACCATCACAGCACATTCATGATAGTAAGCAAGTGAACATGGCACTGTAACAGTAACCAAGAACTTAACATCTGATCCACAAGCACAGAGCAGAGAGAGTTGACTGGTATTACTCTGAGTGGTACTAGTCTGGATTTTTAAAGTCTCAAAGTCTACCACCTAGTGATATATCTCCCCCAACAAGGCCACAACTTATGAGTCCCACCAACTGGGAACCAAATATTCAAATATGTAAGCTTATGGGGCCATTTTCATTCAAACCATCACACAGGGCAACATAATATTTTTATGATATATGGTGTCAACATGATGACATCAATTTTTTGCTACCTTTGGCCTGGTTCCTATTTTCTCTGGTCCAGTTTAATAAGTTTCTGAACTTGATCCCTTTTCTCCAAGTTTGTAGATGATCTACACAACTATTTAATTAAAATCTACTTATTTTGTTATTTATTCATTTATTGTCTCTTTTTATTTATTTGTCTACACTCTCAGGCCATAGAATTTCTTATGAGAACATTTTAACAGACATTTTCTCATTGTGATGTGTTATAAATTACTGAGTAGTCCCTATTAGAGTGTACTTTTCAGGCATTTTTGCATATTATTCTATTCATTTAGAGCACAGCTACTGTCTTAGTTATTTTCCTGTTGCTGACCAAAGCAACTTAACGGAAAAGGGTTTATTCTAAGCTCATAGTCCAAGGTGTAGTCCATTAGGTAGGGAAATGTGATAAGCAGGGGCTGGCTACTGTAACCCCACAGTCAGGGTTGGAAGGAGAGAAATGTTTGTGCCAGACCCCTTTCTTCATTTTACACAGTTCAGGATCCCCACTTACGGCCATCCTTGTCCTGCTTTCTCTGTTAGGCAGGATTTTTATCATTTATTAGCCTGATCAAGTCCATCTAGCACAATATCTCAGAAGCAGACACTAAACTATGTAATCCTTCACAGGTGTGCCTGCTGTCTTCTCTAGTGGTTGATTCTAGATTCAGTCAAGTGGATAATTAACACTAACCACCAACATTACAACTTGTATCCTTTAATGTAATAAATATTCTATTCCTTCAAGCTAGAAATATTTTAGTTAACCACACAATCCCAAATTTAAGAAGATGTATGTGTGTCTCTTTCCATGTCCACTTTCTAATGAACTACACAAATATTTTGAAAGCAGAATTGAATAAATACAACAATAAATTGACAGATGAAATAGAAAGCTATTTCCAAATACGGGAAAAAATATGGAGAAAAGACAATAAATAAACTATGTTGCTTAGGAGCTGTAATCATGCAGTCTCTTTACTGTATCTGTTGGCCACATATGAGCATAATCAACCAGCATAGAGATAGTTAATACATTAAAGCCATCAATAATCTGTTCAAAATCTCATTTACCATGGCAGTTGTCAAACTTTTTACACAAACCAGACTCTAGATATTAGTAGGTCAATATACTGAACCTACATAAATGTGTACAGCTCAAATTGAATTAATGATGGTTAGATTCACTAAATCCCCTAGAAAATTAGAGCAATTGTTACTATAGTATCAAGGCTGAAAATTGCAAAGTTTGTGGGTTAGTGCTCATACAATATCCCCGAGTTGATCAAAGTTGATTAGTAAATTAGTAAATCTTGATGTGCCTAGGTTTTTAATATTAAAAAGACACCTGGGCATGTTCTCCACATATTAATTTCTCAGAGGATGTAAAATGCAACTTGGAAATACTAGCAGGAGGGAAGAAATAGCTTCAAATAGAGATTGATTCTAATTCTGCTAGCACAACTTATTTTCCAGGAGGAAAATCATTTTTCATGAAACACAGGTTCACATTTATGTAAAACTCTGACATTTAAAAAACCTGCTAAAAACTCCATATTTATCTTTACAAAAATACCTATATATTCACAATACAATTAAAAGAAATTCTAAAGAAAATATTCAAATTTTTACATGATGAAACAGATCTATCCACTGAGTATTTCATACCTTGGTTTGTTTGTTTTTGTTTTGTTTTGGAGATAAACTTCACAACTGTACTGTACAGCAGGTAGGGCCACAACATTGCCTTCCCATCTGCATACTTTTAAATTGTTAGTACTCTGAAATCCCTGAGAAACTCCTTCATGATCTACATGTAAGTTTAAAGATAATATAACCAGGATAACACTAAGTTTTCTTTCTTTAAATCTACACACTACTATTTACAGAATTCACATCTACATTGGTAGGGAAAATTATTATAGATATGTATATATAGATGCCTAAATTAACTTTATGATTTTCTGTTCTTAAATATCATTACTAAATGTGGTCACTGTCATGGGGACTTCCTCGTCTTAATGTATTGGTGGCCACAATTGCTTTCTCCTCCTTTGCCTTTCCTTCACATTTCTTGTCACCTCCTGTTACTCTTGGCTCATATACACTACACAAAGCAATTACTCTAGGCTGAGTTCTGGTCCTTCTAGCTCTGAAACACCATCCACGGGGCTTTTAAAGGAGATGTATGATCAGGTTTCCAAAAGGTATTTGTGAAATGAAAGAAAAAAGGAGGGCAATAAACCCCTTAGGGTAGCATATATGCCCTAGAATCTACAAGGGACAACCTGTAGCCTGTATGTTCTAGAGACAAAGAAGCTGCTTACACATTGAGAAGTAGCAATTTCCAAAACAGGAATTTTTTTCTTCCGTATCTATAGGCAGACTTTACTTTCCTGCCTGCAAGTTCTCAAATAACCAACACAGAGACTTAATATTAATTGTAAATGCTTGGTCAATAGCTTAGATTTGTTATTAGCTAACACTTACATTTAAATTAGCCTGTATTTCTTATCTACCCTCTGCCACATGGCTCCTGGCTTGTTACCTAATTCTCTACACATCCCACTTCCTCTGCTGACATCCTCAGACTCCACTTTTCTTCCTCCCAACAATCTCAGTTTGGTTCTCCTGCCTTACCTTATCCTGTTCAGCATTTGGTCAGTCATCTTCTTTATTAAACAATCATGGTGACATATATTCACACAATATAAAGGAACATTTCACATGTGTCCTTATTTCCACAATCTTTCTCTCATTTCTTGTAGGGAGCCGCCATTCAAAGATGGCGCTGGCTTCCTGGTAGCCTAGTTGTAAACAACTCCATATATGGCTATGCTCTCGGGACTACGTGTCCTGTGACCTGTGCATGCATGGGTATGGTAGTCGACCTTATGTCCTCAGCCTATCCTGTGGCTCCGCGTGCTTGCATTCTGGCAGGACCCAATCACAGTACGGCACGTTTGCCTGATTCCCTGTATAAGCAGTTGCATTTTAGTCCTCAGGGCTCCTCACCTCCAGCTCTCCCTTAACCAAGAGGCGCTCCAATAAAGTGTGATCTGAGAAGAATCCTCGAGTGGTGGTTGTTCTTCCTCGCTGGCCGAGGAGATCGCTGCAATTTCTTAGGCACTATTATTTATCCTGAAAGACAACTTTTGATTCTCTTTAAGCCTCAACTCCAGAATGGCACAGTCTGAACTAAAAAGATCTAAAAAGTAAAATATCTTACTTTACATCTATCGATGTCATATTTTAAAGTGAAGCTCCTCATGAAGAACAAATATTCTTTCATGAAGGAAACACTGAGCCTAAATTTCATCCAGCCTACAAAGCACAACATTTATCCATCTGTCTGTCTTTCTATCTACTTATATCCATCTGTCTGTGGTGATATTTTAATGATGCTGAAATGTGATTTATTTGTTAATAAAGTTGGTCTGGAGATCAGAGGTCACATAGAAAGGTCACATATCAGTCATAAAACAGAAGTCAAGTGTCAAGCAGGGGTAGCACACACCCTTAATCTGATCACATGGCAGGCAGATTGTGTTCAAGGACATAGCTAAGCATGGTTACAAGAGCTTTTAAACCCAGTAACAACCATAGAGACCTAGAGGTCTGTATAGACAGGCAGTGATGAGGAAGTCATGTGGCTGGGCTTAGAGCCAATGAAAAGGCAGAACAGGAAGGCAATAAAAACACAGGTCAGACAGGAAGAGACTATCTCTCTGGGGAAGCAACAGCAAGGAAGTGGTAAGATAAGGTAGTTGTGGCTCTTTGTAAGTTCTCTGATCTCTTTGGCTATTACCTCTGTATTTGACTCTGTTTCTTATTTAATAAGACTATTTAAAAATTTGTTTACATCTATCTGTCTGTCTGTCTGTCTATCTATCTGTCTATCTACCTATCATCTCTCCTCCTCTTCTATTCTTTCTCTCTCTTCGTCTTTCACACATACAAACACACAACACACACTATAACCTTATAAAAACATACTCCATTGCTATCCTTGTATTTTTTTTTTTTTTTTTTTTTTTTGGTTTTTCAAGACAGAGTTTCTCTGTGTAGCTTTGAGCCTTTCCTGGAACTCACTTGGTAGTCCAGGCTGGCCTTGAACTCACAGAGATCCGCCTGCCTCTGCCTCCCGAGTGCTGGGATTAAAGGCGTGTGCCACCACTGCCCGGCTATCCTTGTATTTTTCACATTGTGTAACTTAACACTAATTTTGATGAAACATATTACAAATGGGCTTACAATTTTCCCCATGAGAATATTTTCACATGTGATTTGTCACTGATAACTTATCTTTTGTACTTGATTCCTATATATTAATGCCTATGTCTTAGTCAGAGTTAATACTGCTGTGATGAAACACCAAAACTATTTGGGGAGGAAAGGGTTTATTCAGCTTATGCTTCTATATCACAGTTCATCATCAAAGGAAATCAGGGCAGGAACTCAAGAAGGGCAAGAACATGGAGGCAGGAATTGATACAGAGGATGTGGAGGAGTGCTGCTTATTGGCTTACTCCACATGGCTTGCTCAGCCTACTTTCTTGTAGAACACAGGACCATCAGCTCCAGGATGTCTCTATTGCAATGGGTTGGGCCCTCCCACATCAATCACTAATTAAGAAAATATCTGGCTCATGGGAACTCACTGAGTCTGAACAAACAACTAGTGAGTTTGCATGGGAACAACTTAGGCCCTCTGCCTATATGTGACAGTTGTGTAGCTTGGTCTATTTGTGGGACTCCTGGCAATGGGGGCAAAGATTGTGCCTGGAGCTTTGGCTGGCTCTTGGGAACCTATTCCTCATGCTGGGTTGCCTTGCCCAGCCTGAATGCATGGGGAGGTGCTTTAGGCAGCTTGATATGTCATGCTTTGGTGATGCTCATGGGAGCCTGCCCCCTTTCTGAGGAGGAGGAGGGGTAGATTGAGAGTGGGGCAGAGGGGAAGTAAGTGGAGAGAGTATGGGGAGAGGAGGGATAGAAGGCTGCCATCAGGATGTAAAATAAATAAATAAATTAAATTAAAAATATGTAACTAAAAAAAAAAAAATTAGAAAATGCCTCACTGGTTTGCCTATAGCCTGACATTTTGGAGGCATTTTTCTCAACTGAGGTTCTTTTGTCTCAGGTATTCTAGTTTATGTCAAGTTTATGTAAAACTAGACAGCACACCCTGGAACAGGCATAGCCTCTTTGACTGGAATCTAAATTAGTCATAAACCTATGCAAATATTTCAGACCTCCCTTTATTATCATTATTCCATGGCCCTGAAGTTTCCCAGCAGCACTTCAGGTAGAGTTTTCTTAGCCCTCTGCTGCAGAGCTGGAACACCTGCAAAGTCTGCCCCTTTCACTGCTCCATTCATTTCCTAACTTAGCTTAACAAAGCCTTTGCTGCAGTTTGTTTTGAAGGGTGCTATCCCAGCTTTCTCCTTTCCATGGAAAAATATTCAGTTTTTTGTGAGTTTGACATCAGCCTCATCTATTTAGCTAATACCAGGCCAGGTCAGGCCACCCAGTGAAACCCTGTCATAAAAATAAAGGGGTGGGTGGAGGCAGAAAACAGGAGAGAAACAAAAGAAAAAGAAAAGTCAGGACAGTTTCTGTTGAAATGAGAAAGCGAGGAGGCTGTACTTTCTGGGCCCAGCTGTAACAGCTGTAGCATAGACTGAGAAACATGGCTGTTGTTTGGAGTCAATTAAAAACAGCCTCCCTGACCACTTCCACACAGAGTTAGCTTTGAGTCTAGAAGAATCTGGTACAATATTAATGACATAATCAGCACAAGCCACATATTGATGTTCTGTTCTAAAACCACACAAGTTTGTTGTTTTTTTAGAGTGTTGTGTTTCTTCGTGTAGCTGGAAGTCACATTTCTGTCTTCCAGTGTTATGTGCAGTGTGGTTCCACCTCATCTGTACTTTTGTTTTTAGAGTTTCAGTTACTCATGGAAAACCATGATTTGGAAATGCTAATGGAAAGGTAATCTCCTGCATTTGCCATTTTTTTGACAGACGATTGAAAGAGAGAAAGAGAGACAGAAACAGAAAGGAATTAATTTATTACTATAGAATATGATGTTACTGTCTAATTTTATTATTGTGTATGGTCTCTAATCTGTTTGTCTTCAGTATTTGCTCATATCTAGAAAAATAGCAGTTTCCTACTATCTACAATTCGAGGTGTTCACCAAGATTTCTATACATAAACACTGTGGACAAAAGGAATGTGTTCTACAGTCAATATCAGTCTGTATCCCAGTATCATCTCAGACCTAGTAGAATTCTTGCACCTATATAAAAAATTACATATTCCTACCTCTACTCCACTGTACAGATTGATTGAATGTCTGTCTCCACAAAGAACAGTGGCTCAAGCTTTTTATGTCCTTGTGATGGCTATTCTTCGTTGTCAGTTTGACTATATTTGGAATGACCTACAATCCAGAAATGGAGGGCACACCTATGAGAAATATTCTGCTGGGTTTAACATGGGTGAATCCATTTCTAGTCTGAACCTTTGAGACAAGTAGACACATCTCTTATCTGGATCTTGAGGCAGAAAGGCACATGCCTTTAATTTGGGCCACACCTTTTTCTGGAATCCTATATAAGGACATGGAAGAAGGAAGGTTTTGCTTTTTGCCTGCTTACCCTTGCCTTGCTAGCACATCTGTTCTTTCACTGGCATTGGAGCCTGTTTCTTTGGGATTCCAGCATGTACAAAAGACCAGCTGAGACACCCAGCTTCACAGGACTGAGAAAATACTACATTCTTGAACTTTCTGTTCACAACTAACCATTGTTAGATTAGTTGGACTACAGACTGTAAGTCATTCCAATAAATTTCATATATATTCCATATATATATATATATATATATGGAAACTTGACTAATACAATTCATTTGAAGTTCTCTGAGAGGATGGACACACACAAATAAATGCATTTATTAATAAATCTATTATTGCATATGAATATCTAGCCTCAATTAAGTTTACAGAACATACTATTAGAGTTGAGTATTTAGGCAACTGGAAGAATTCTTGTTTAATAAGTAAAAGACTGAGTGTTTGGCCCCAAAAACTAAAAAAACAAAAACAAAAACAAATAAAAACCTACAGCTGATCACTCAAAATGTATTACTTTTCAAGTAAGTTTCTAAGAATACTTTTTACTAAGAATGAGACTAGAGAGGAAAAGAAGAATTGATTGTATTTAGTGGCCACTGAGGAAAGAGTCACTCTTCTTTGGTAATCTGACTACTGGTAGGTTTCTCATAGGCCAATGAATGGTGACACCTGTGTGCATGTGAATAATAACAACTGGACTAAGGAAATTTTTAACAATGAAAAGATAACACATTAACTTGAGAAGATGAAGGGCTGGAAAGCAGTAGGGGAAGTTTGGGGAAGGTAGTGGTAGATGGGTATGATCAATGTACATTGTAAAAGTCTATAAAACTAACAAATAGTAAAACCATATTATTTTACAAGTGGATAGGAAACCTAGAGTTCATCATATTTGAAAGTGGTTTTACAAATTTAATTACATGGCAGTAACTTTTTTTTTTCAATTATATCAAAGCTCACATATATAATGTATAAAAAGTAGACTGAAGAAAGCCATTCCCAGCTCTTTATTTCTCCTTTACCCTAGGATCCAGGAGTATTTTCAAAATGGCTTTAGGATTAGACATCTGAGTATGATAACCAATTAACCAACTTTGCACTCAAGATCATAAACACACAGAAGATAAAAGCAGAGGGGATGACAACTTCAATGACTCACCCAACTTGACCTTGATAAAATTATTTTCCTTGATATCAGAGTCTGTATCTGTAGACTGTTTCTGATGGACTAACAATCTCAAACACAGTGAGCACTTACATATTATATTTTAAATTCTCATTATTATGTCACCAAAAATACAAATATATTTTGCATATTTTGTGATTTTGTTTCTTTTGGTTCAATAATGCTATTTATCTTTCTCCTTCTCTCCACAGATAGGATGGCTGTACCTGAAGACAAAAAAAAAAAAAAGGTTCTTTTCTGCACAGACAGAAAAATATGTGCTTCACTTACAGATTCTTCCATGCCCCCTGGACCCTAAATATTGGGGATTGCTTATGAATTTCTAACAACTAAATGAGACAAAAGTTAATACAAACCTCCCTGTCTAGAGTGTATGAGCATGTTTTTTTTTTTTTTTTATTCTACCCAGTGATTCACAAGGTACTCTCAATTTTTCTGCCTGTTTTTGTTTTATACTGCATTATATGGCTGATATAGGGTTTCTCTTTGTATACATGGATGTTCTAAAATTTGCCCTGTAGACCAGATTGGTTGGTCTTGAACTCACAGAGATCTGCCTACTTCTACCTCCTGATCGCTGCCATTAAATTATGTGCCACCATGCTCAGTTAATTTTCTGTCTTATCAAGTGAAGTATATGAGACATAGAGCTTAGAAACAACAATGTGCTACCTAATTATGGATACATTCTAAAAACTATGCCATTACACAATTTCTTTATTGTGTGATTATCACAAAGCATCACAGGATGTATTTCCATTGCTCATTTATGTAGTGATGCCTACAGTACATACAAGATGAAAGATGCCACAGCCCAATAAACTTACTTTTCCAGTTAGTAGATATATACCATAATATAATGATACAAAACATTATTCATTAAACACATATGCCAGTTAGATTGAGATTTAATATTTTTTCAGATACCAGGCATGATGTGCAATTGTTTATGACATGCTTTTACACAGTTAGTTTTATGTTAGGCTTGCCCATACCAGCACCATTACACACTGGTGTAGTAAGTTGGGTTTATGTTAAGTTTTCTCAAACCAGCAACATTACACACAGGTATAGTTAAATGGTATTATGGTAGGTTTACTCATACCCCAATACCACACAGGTATAGTTGGTTTATTTTAGTTCTGTTCACACCAGCAAAACCACACATAGATTAGCATGTTATAGTGTTAGATGTTATGATTTTATGATGATTATGACCTCATTAATCAACATTAAAATTTCAGCTCCACTCTAATCCTTTGTATCAGCACTGTATATAATGTCAGCTGTTTAACAAAATACTGAGTTAAGTAGGAAGTATATGATCTTACATCAATGTGGGCTTCAGAGCAAGTAATAGACTAAACATACTCAAGGTCAATCTGTATTAGAAAACACAAACCAAACAATATGGCAACACTACAACCTGCTACATCATGGATGAACCAAAGATTACTTATAAAGAACCTTGTTAGGTACAGCCTGTATTTTCTCATAGTCTCTCCAACTGTGCTCTTTGAAGTTTTTCCAAGTTGGTGAAATCTCTACCCCGTTAGGTTACTCTCTTGACTTGTGTTAAAATTCATTTTTCCAAGAAGAGATTTACTGAACCAAAACAAACTCTAAATGTCACATCTGCCAATTAGCACTGTGCCCTTTCTGAAGTCACTCTCCCTTTCGTAGTCTTAGTTTTGTTTCTCTACAGCGTCAAACATTTGCTCCAGCTTGGTGACTTTTTTTATGTTGATTCAAACTGAGAATTTAACTTTCAGCATTAAGCTGAAAAGGTTGAAGTTTTAGTAGTCTATGAAATTTTATTGTAAAAATTTTATTTTTCTTCCAACCACTAAATTTATACTAATATATTGGAATATATGATACAAAATATGTTTGAATTTACCCCTTTGACCACTTGGTTCTTATAATTGAAGGAGATAACAGAGCAGACACTGGAGCCCAAGAAAAAGGCTGAGCTTCAGGGATGATAATGGCCTTAAAGAATTATGGTACACAAAGCAATTATTATTTCTTCTGAAATAATTACTTTAGGGTATAAATTGCTCTCCCAATTCTACATTTTATTTTTTAATCAATTTGCAATACTGAATTTAGGCAATGCACATATCTTAGGGAGCAGAACAGATTATTTGAATAGATAGTTAGTTGTAAATTGAATCAAATACACAGAATGTATTTCCCCTGGAAAGGCCTTTCTAGGGTGGTGAAAAGCATGAAATAAGAACAAGAAATCCGATGTTATCAGCATCTTAGACTATTTAGTATTTAGTTGAACCCAAAACTCTTTGGCTTGCAAAGATTCCATGATTCTTCTTTAAAATTCACATAAAAGCCATTATCATCCTAAATATTTTCTTATAATATGGAAGCTATATTTGCTGAGGTTAATTTGAATCTTTTTAAAATATTCAGTATAAGAATTCAATAATGTAGTTTACAAGTGAAATGTTAATATGATGTGTATGTATTATACATCAAATTTTAAAGTGAAAAAATATGGACCAAAGGGTAAAGAAAGAAACAAAAAATCTAAATCATTAACATATTTTAAAAATAGTAGGACAAAATACTCTGTATTTGACTAGATGAAATAAGTATGAGATGTAAACCTGAGGGCAGGGGTAACTGACCTTAAATCTATTTATGCTCACATATGCTTCACAGAAGAGAAAATCCTCCTAGCAGATTCTTGTATCTTCTAGACTGCTATGAATTTATAAACATTAACATTATTGCAATTAAAATATGTACATCAAGAATAAACTATACTTGTCCCATGTCACAAACTTTGTGTTTAATTGAAGATACTGAGGAAGTTTTTTGACTTGTTGACAGTCTCATCCATCCAAATCTCTCCTTCACTCCAAAAATATTTTCTGCTTTTGCACATTGGAGAGAAATTTATTATAGTAAACACACATATTCAATTTTATCTGCAGTATTTCAATTTGATATTTTAAGCTCGAATAGAAAAATATTATAGTTTGTTTAAAAATAAAAATGAGAGGAAATGTAGTGTTTAAATTCCTCAAGATGATATCCAAAAGGACAGAACATTTCTTGTAAAGAGTAATTTCTAACCCAAAACTATAGACTCTTGTGCAAGTTTCAGAGACCAATTATAGGGAAAGATTTGACTCCAGTACAAAATGATGATGATGAGAGTATGTACTTTGTTTTGAAGCCTCAGACTCTAACATAAATACTGTAAGGCCAAACCAAAACACCATATTTTCTATAAATTTCAGTAATTTTCTGCATCTTTTCATCTTTGGTCACAGGATGTTACATATTCTGATCCAATGAACTGAACAAGACAAAAGAAAATGGTACTATAAAGACACATATTGGCTGGTCTAAGTTGTGCAGAGGACAATAAAGTTTTTAGAATATAGTTGGATGCAATTTTTTCAAAATCCAGAACTAATTATGTACTATGAGTTGAAGCATTTAGCTAAGATGCCTTTAAGGGAGTCAAATATTAAAGATGAGTAAAGAAAATGCAATTACATACCAAAATATATAGGATGCAAGCATCCTTAAAATAAAAAGCAACTAATCTAATTTTAAGTACAAATAGTTTACATCAATGATTAAAAGATAGGATTATGCCGGGCGGTGGTGGCGCACACCTTTAATCCCAGCACTCGGCAGGGAGGCAGGGCCAGGTGGAGCTCTGTGAGTTCGAGGCCAGCCTGGACTACCAAGTGAGTTCCAGGAAAAGGCACAAAGCTACACAAAGAAACCCTGTCTCAAAAAACCAAAAAAAAAAAAAAAAAAAAAAAAAAAAAAAAAAAAAAAGGATTATATAAATACATCTGTTTAACGTCTGATATTTGATACTAAAGAAAATAAAGCTCCTTTCAGTGAGAATTACATATAGGGTTCTAAGGGAGGTTCTGAATTAAACATTCTGAGTGATAGGCATTGGAGTTTAACATGGTGTAGAAAAGACACAGATTCAAATTTTACTTGTGTTTTTACATTTGGTTTTCTTCCATTCCATCATTCCTATGGTTTTCATCAACAGATAAACAACTCCCACATTTCTCACCGAATCTAGTATTTACTTTAAACAGAAACTTAGACTAACAAACTTAAAAGCTTCATTAAACAAAAGTCCATATTTGTTTTCCCTCTGGATAAATCCTCACAGCTCTTCATTGCTATATCTATCTAAAGACATGGATTAAAGATCTCTGTCCTTAATCTAGGCTTTCATTGTAACTGATTTGACTTGGAGACTACAACAGAATTGACACTGTGCCAGTTTGGGATCAGACACCCATGCAATAATTATGATGGCCATGGTTCCATGATGTGGTAGTAACCCTAAACCATAAGGTAAACTTATAGACAGTGAGATACCATGAGAGAGGGAGAGAGTTCAAAGCACCAGGAGAAGCAAGCCATAAGAACCAGTCAAGCACTGAGAAAGTAGAGCCTCCACCCAGAATACTACAGTGGAGACCTCTTGAGCCCTGCTGAAGGTTTTAAGGTTTCTATAATGTAGTGTACAGTCCTGAATGAAGTACAAAATAATTGCATTATTATCCGTTTTCTTTAGTTGAATACAAGGTTTAGATGACTGAATACAATTCTTTCCAGTAAGTAAGTGGGTACTGTAGAGAGGTCAGCATGATTTGTTTTAGAGAGTATATACTAAATTCTTTTTGGAAGAATCAACTACTTTACAAAAGTTGATATCTGACTGAATATGTAAATGAGTCAAGTTCCAGGAAAAAGATAGATAACCAATTCTGTTTTTATGGAGATAATAAAAAAATTAAAGATAAAAATAAATAAAAACATTAGAGAGGGAATGTAGGCATATTTATAGGGATATGTTGAGGGGGAGTTTGAAGTCCTGTTAGGTTCTTAGGGGCAGTTGTGATCATTCATAATTTGTGACTATATATTATTATGTCAACTTGGTATAAAGAGGAACCTCAAAGGCAAAAGAGATACAAGGTAAGTTTCTGGGGAAAAAAAGCACGGGTTTCTAAAATTTCTTTTCAAACAGAGTGGCATTAAGACATGATCATTGCTCATGCACATGTACTGTGATATCATCTGTGACTTTAGCAACTAGAGATACTCCTAAAAGATTCTTGTAGAAAAATTTCTAAATGGTCTTATTAAATAAAAACCACGAAGCCAAATATAGGGGTGAAAGCTTTAGAGATCAGGGAAATAGTGATAGCCACCAACCTTACCTCTCCAGCTCTGCAGCTACCAAAAGTGCGCTACTTCCTGTCTACCCACACATTTATTGCTTTGCTATTCTGCCCTCTCATTGGCTCTTAGCCAAGCTACCTCACTTCCTTGTCACTGCCTGTCTGTGCAGACCTACAGGTCTCTATGGTTGGTAATGGGATTAAAGGCATGTGTCATCACACTTGGCTCTGTTCCCTAGTGTGACCTTGAACACACAGAGATCTTGCCTGCCAAGTGATCGGATGAAGGGAGTGTGCTACCACTGCCTGACTTTTGTGTTTATGGCCTGCTATTCCCTCTGATCTCCAGGCAAACTTTATTTATTAACATACAAATAAAATATCACCACTTTTCAGCACAAATAAAAAATCACCACAGATTCTGTTGTGGTTCTCAAGATTTCTGTTGGGATCTGATCATGTTGGGAACTTGTGATTGGTACATACAGAAATTCCAGTGTCTCGGGAACAAAGCAGCTATGGGAATCAAAGGTTTCATTCTGAAACTTAATTCCCAAGATATAAGCCCTGGACAACATTTTATACAACTTTTCAAATAACGACTTTATATGCTCACATTTTTGACATTGCATGGCTAGTATAAGCCTACCTTCAGCTCTGTAGACACTGTCATTGAGAAGGTAGTTGTGACTATAAGGTAAAGACAGAATAAATCAATGAATTTGAACAAAGAATGTTCAGACATACCAATGAGATTTCCATAGTTATTTAGTAGATTCAACTTTTATAGAAATAAAATTTCATCAGTTTGTCCTTCATAAAATATTAACAAAGTTAATGTTTCTACATATTTAGTTCATAAAAATAGAATATTTCATCCGGGCGGTGGTGGTGCACACCTTTAATCCCAGCACTCGGGAGGCAGAGGCAGGCGGATCTCTGTGAGTTCGAGGCCAGCCTGGGCTAACAAGTGAGTTCCAGGAAAGGAGCAAAGCTACACAGAGAAACCCTGTCTCAAAAACCAAAAAAAAAAAAAAAAAAAAAAAAAAAATGGAATATTTCTGCTGGTAGACAATGTATTTGTCAAAGATATAATATACTATAAGGTAATTGGCCCTCTTTAGGTACCTTATTGATGCAGTCTGAAAGTCTAATACACTGTAATCCCCGAACAATTTTTCATTGATATTAATTCATTCAAAATATACGGATCACTCCACGCATTTCTTTGGGTAGCTGCTGAACTAGGAGATCCAGAGGTTCTCTCAGTATTCCTCTGTCTCTCCCAGTTTAAATTCAATGCAGAGCACCCATCAGTAGAGACCAATTTCTCCATTTTCTCATCACCTATTTCTTAGGAAACAGTTCTGGCATGGAAAATGCTTGCTAATGTTACTACTTGTTTGAAAAGAAGAATGAACAGTGGCTGGCAGTGTAGCTCAGTTTGACTGTTGTCTTAGCCACCAAGCCCTGAGTTTATTCCCCAGCACTGAAGAAGATAGGACTATGGCACATTCCAGTCAGCCTAGAACTTTGGAGGTGGAGGCAGTGGATAACAATTTCAATGTCATCTTCAGCTAAGAAAGTGAGTTCCAAAGTATCCTGGGATACATGAGACCCTATATTAAAAGTGTTAGAATGAGACCCAAGTGTCGCTGGGGCCCTGGGGCCCTGAGTGGCCAGCAGCTGCCAGAGCTGCTCTGTTGTGAGGCAAGTAGGCACCACTACAGGAACAAATGTGATGGAAGAGAGGGTAAGAGAGAAAAATGGAGCAGTGCATGCATTGAGGAGAAAGATTGAACTGGAGACACGACGGATGGTGGTAGCATGCCTCAGTGATATCCCCAGGAAGCCATATTTATGAGAGTGGCTTTTGTAACCTTCTGAGACCACATTGAGGCTCGTGGTCTGTGCAACCATTGAGGGCCATGAGAGGGTCAGTGGTCCTGATACAGCCAAGGACTTAGTTGATGCCTGTGGCCTTTGTTTCCATCAAAGCCCATGCAGATACCCAGGGTCAGGGTTGCTGCCTGAATCTATGGGTCAGCAGAGCTGGCCCTGCCCTTTGGTGTCAACCAAGCTGAAATGCTGTTGGTACCCTTGGGAGAGCTGTTCCTGCCCCAGCAGGAGAGTTAATCCTGTCTCTCCTCAGCTCATAGCACTGAGGTGCAGGAGGTGGCATGTGTTCAGGAATGCTAGCCCTTCCCAGCTCCAGTCACCACAAGGCTCCCCTCAGCTGATGGCTTTTGGTTCAGATGCAGGCTGAGAAAGATTCATCCTCCGTTGGGGGACTGACCAATAGTAATTTGACCATGCTCCAGTGAATATATGCACAACACAAAGTGGAATTGTTTTTTGTTGTTGTTTTGTTTTGTTTTTATTTTTGGGGGTGGGGCGAGAGGTCACAGGGGAAGGGAGGTAGACATGGGAAGACTGGGACTTGAGCAGTCGGGGCTCATCATGTGAAATTCCCAGATAATCAATAAAAAGTAATTTTAAACACATTAGAACAAATGAATTAATGAAATTTAATCTAGAAAGAAAGGAGCCAGAGAAATCTCTGCTATCTGTCTTCACATTTCTACAATGACAGAAAGCAGTAAGGCCATGGATGTGGTGGGTATTATTTTACTCACCTGGAAAGTGATCTGATCTATGAAGAGAACCATGTAGATGTCCCTCTAGAACACACACTTTTTTCTTGCATGATGAATCAGTTCTTTTATTGTTTTTATTTTAGTAAAAAAAAAATAGGTTTATTTTTCATGAGTATGTTTTATAGGTACCTTTGTACTTTTGACTCAAATGAGTTTGCATTCATATCTAAATTATATATATATATATATATATATATATATATATATATATATATATATATATATCAACACCCATAGAGTACCAAAATTTCATTATCTTGAAATGAAAAACTGACTGAAAATATACTTCTGATGAACTTAAATCCATCTCCTTCTGAAAATGTAATGTTTCTTTTATCTTTCCTTTTTTTGACTAATATTAGATGTAGGAGAATATTTTCCATCAACATGTTTTAAAATGCAATAGCAAACTGGTATAAACAGTTAACTGCATATACAAATCTCTTTGGAAATACAATTTTCCATGCAAAATTAATATTATCAAAGACCATAATTGCAGCCAGATATTCCTTTTGTTGTAGAGAATGATATTTGTCCAATGCCATTTTTGGTTTCTAAAAATTAATTAAAAATTGATTCTCTCTAACTGGAAAACATGTTTGCTTATTTGGTGGCATGTTTTTAGAGTGGTAGATATTGAATTGATTTCATTCTGGTCCATAGTGAAAGAGCATTTTCTCCTCAGTCCCATAGACAGACTTCATAGAAAACTTCAACCATCAATGATCTGTCTCTTTCCACTCTTCACATAACTGTCATAGTAACAGACAAATCCATTAAAGCTTTAAAATAGATAGTGAGAAGAATGGAGAGATTGCTCAGTGGTAAGTGTGCTTGCTGTATCAAGAGCCTGCCATCCACAAACAAAGTTTAAGGAGACCCATGGTGTTAGTGGAGGTGGCAAAACAAGGAAGATTGCTAAAGTTTGCATGCTACCTGCCTAGATACAGATTCAGTGTGAGACGTCACCTTTTTTTTTTTTTTTTTTTTTTAGTAACTTTATTTTACAACATCATTTAGTTCAACATAATAGCCACAGATTCCCCTGTTCTCCCACTCTCACCCCCCTCCCCCTCCCCCCACCCTACACCTCATTCCCACCTCCTCCAGATCAAGGTCTCCTCCGAGGACCGGGATCGACCTGGTAGACTCAGTCCAGCCAGGTCCAGTCCCCGCCTCCCAGACCGAGGCAAGCGTCCCTGCATAGGTCCCAGGATTCAAACAGCCAACTCATGCAACGAGCCCAGGACCCGGCACCAACACACAGCTGCCTCCCAAACAGATCAAGCCAAATGACTGTCTCACCCGTTCAGGGGGCCTGATCCAGTTGGGTTTGGTTCATAGATCCTGTGCTTCCATTCATTTGGTTATTTGTCCCTGTGCTTTATCCAACCTTGGCTTCAACAATTCTCGCTCATATAAACCCTCTTCTTTCTCACTAATTAGAATCCCAGTGCTCCACCAGGGGCCCAGCCGTGGATGTCTGCATCCAAATTCCTCAGACCTTCCTTGGATGGGGTTTATGGCACAACTAACAGGGTGTCTGGCCATCCCATCACCAGAGTAGGTCAGTTCCTGCCGTCTCTCGACCATTGCCAGCAGCCTTTTGTGGGGGTATCTTTGTGGATCTCCGTGGGCCTCCCTAGCTCTCTGCTTCCTCCCCTTCTCATGTGGTCTTCATTTACCATGGTCTCCTATTTCTTGTTCTCCCTCTCTTTTCTTGATCCAGCTAGGATCTCCTACTCTCTTTCCCTCGACCGTCGCCCTTCATTGTTCCCACTCATGACCAGGCTGTTCATGTTGATCTCATCCATTTCTCCGTGTTTTTTTGGAGTCTCGTTTTCCAGGTAGCCTCATTGGTGATGTGAGTAGCAGTCCAGTCATCCGTGTTCCACATCTAGCATCTTCCTATGAGTGAGTACATACCATATTTGTCTTTCTGAGTCTGGGTCACCTAACTCAGGATGATTTTTTCTAGATCGATCCATTTGTCTGCAAACCGTATGATGTCATTGTTTTTCTCTGCTGAGTAATATTCCATTGTGTATATGTGCCACAATTTATTTATCCATTCTTCAGTTGAAGGGCATCTAGGTTGTTTCCAGGTTTTGGCTATTACAAACAAAGCTGATATGAACATAGCTGAGCAAGTGCTCTTGTGGTATGATTGAGCATTTCTTGGGTATATGCCCAAAAGTGGTATAGCTGGATCTTGGGGGAGATTGATTCCCAATTTTCTAAGAAAGCGCCATATTGATTTCCAAAGTGGTTGTACAAGCTTGCATTCCCACCAGCAGTGGAGGAGAGTTCCCCTAGATCCACAACCTCTCCAGCATAAAGTGTCTTCAGTGTTTTTGATCTTAGCCACTCTGACAGGCATAAGGTGGTATCTCAGAGTTGTTTTGATTTGCATTTCCCTGATGATTAGGGATGTTGAGCAATTTCTTAAATGTCTTTCAGCCATTTGGGTTTCATGTTGAGAAATCTCTGTTTAGTTCTAAAGCCCATTTCTCAATTGGACTGTTGGTTGTTTTGATGTCTAATTTCTTGAGTTCCTTATATATTCTGGATATCAGTCCTCTGTCACCTGTGGGGTTGGTGAAGATCTTTTCCCATTCTGTAGGCTGTCGCTTTGCCTTGTTGACTGTATACTTTGCTCTACAAAAGCTTCTCAGTTTCAAGAAGTCCAATTGATTGATTGTTTGTCTCAGTGTCTGCGCTACTGGTGTTATATTTAGGAAGTGATCTCCTATGCCAATGCATTCAAGACTACTTCCTACTTTCTCTTCTAGCAGGTTTAGAGTAGCTGGATTTATGTTGAGGTCTTTTATGCACTTGGACTTAAGTTTTGTGCACGGTGACAGATATGGATCCATTTGCAGCATTTTACACGTTGATATCCAGTTATGCCAGCACCATTTGTTGAAGATGCTTTCTTTTTTCCATTGTACACTTTTGGCTTCTTTGTCAAAAATTATATGTCCATAGGTGTGTGGGTTAATGTCAGGGTCTTCAATTAGATTCCATTGGTCCACATGTCGGTTTTTATGCCAATACCAAGCTGTTTTTATTACTGTAGCTCTATAGTAGAGCTTGAAGTTAGGGATTGTGATGCCTCCAGAAGTTGTTTTATTGTACAGGTTTCTTTTAGCTATCCTGGGTTTTTTGTTTTTCCATATGAAGTTGAGTATTGTTCTTTCCAGGTCTGTGAAGAATTGTGTTGGTATTTTGATGGGGATTGCATTGAATCTGTAGATTGCTTTTGGTAAAATTGCCATTTTTACTATTTTAACCCTGCCTATCCATGAGCATGGGAGATCTTTCCATTTTCTGACATCTTCTTCAATTTCTTTTTTCAGGGACTTAAAGTTCTTGTCATATAGGTCCTTCACTTGCTTGGTTAGTGTTACCCTAAGGTATTTTATGTCATTTTTGGCTATTGTAAAGGGTGATGTATCTATAATTGTCTTCTCAGCTTTTGGTCCATTGTATATAGGAGGGCTACTGATTTTTTTGAGTTGATCTTGTATCCTGCTATGTTGCTGAAGGTGTTTATAAGCTTTATCAATTCCTGGGTGAAATCTTTGGGGTCACTCAAGTATACTATCATGTCATCTGCAAATAGGGAAAGCTTGACTTCTTCCTTTCCAATTTGTATCCCCTTAATCTCCTTATGTTGTCTTATTGCTCTGGCTAGAACTTCAAGTACTATATTGAATAAGTATGGGGAGAGTGGACAGCCTTGCCTCGTTCCTGATTTTAGTGGAATTTCTTTGAGTTTCTCTCCGTTTAATTTGATGTTGGCTGTTGGTTTGCTATATATTGCCTTTATTATGTTTAGGTATGTTCCCCGTATTCCTGATAGCTCCAAGACTTTTATCATGAAGGGGTGTTGGATTTTGTCAAATGCCTTTTCTGCATCTAGTGAGATGATCATGTGGTTTTTTTCTTTGAGTTTGTTTATATGGTGTATTACGTTGATGGACTTTTGTATGTTGAACCACCCTTGCATCCCTGGGATGAAGCCTACTTGATCATGGTGGATAATTGTTCTGATGTGTTCTTGGAGTCTGTTTGCCAATATTTTATTGAGTATTTTTGCATCAATGTTCATGAGGGAGATCGGTCTGTAGTTCTCTTTCTTTGTTGTATCCTTGTTTGGTTTAGGAATCAGGGTAATTGTAGCCTCATAGAAGGAGTTTGGTAATGTTCCTTCTGTTTCTATTATGTGGAACAATTTAGAGAGTATTGGAATTAACTCTTCTTTGAAGATCTGGTAGAATTCTGCGCTGAAACCATCTGGTCCTAGGCTTTTTTTTGGTTGGGAGACTTTTAATGACTGTTTCTATTTCCTTAGGGGTTATTGGGCTATTTAAATAGTTTATCTGGTCTTGATTTAACTTAGGTATGTGGTACCTATCCAGAAAAATGTCCATTTCTTTTAGGTTTTCCAGTTTTGTGGAGTAGAGGTTTTCAAAATATGACCTTATAATTCTCTGGATTTCCTCAATGTCTGTTGTTATGTCCCCCTTTTCATTTCTGATTTTGTTGATTTGGATTCTCTCTCTGTGTCTTTGGTTAGTTTGGATAAGGGCTTATCTATCTTGTTGATTTTCTCAAAGAAACAACTCTTTGTTTCATTAATTTTTTGTATTATTCTCTTAGTTTCTATTTTATTCATTTCACCTCTCACTTTGATAATTTCCTGGCGTCTATTCTTCCTGGGAGACTTTGCTTCTTCTTGTTCTAGAGCTTTCAGGTGTGCTGTTAAGTCACTAGTGTGAGATTTCTCCAACTTCTTTATGTGGGCATTTAGTGCTATGAATTTCCCTCTTAGCACTGCTTTCAGAGTGTCCCATAAGTTTGGGTATGTGGTGACTTCATTTTCATTGATCTCTAGGAAGTCTTTAATTTCTTTCTTTATTTCTTCCTTAACCCATTGGTGATTCAGTTGAGCATTATTCAGTTTCCATGAGATTGTAGGTTTTCTGTAGTTTTTGTTGTTGTTGAAATCTAACTTTAAACCATGGTGGTCTGATAGAACACAGGAGGTTATTCTAATTGTTTTGTATCTGTTGAGATTTGCTTTGTGGCCAAGTATGTGGTCGATTTTAGAGAAAGTTCCATGGGGTGCTGAGAAGAAGGTATATTCTTTCTTGTTAGGATGGAATCTTCTGTAGATATCTACTAGGTCCATTTGGGTCATGACATCAGTTAAGTCCTTTATTTCTCTGTTAAGTTTCGATTTGGGAGATCTGTCCAGTGGTGAAAGTGGGGTGTTGAGATCTCCCACTATTAATGTGTGGGGTTTTATATGTGGTTTAAGCTTTAGTAATGTTTCTTTTACATATGTGGGTGCCCTTGTGTTTGGGGCATAAATGTTCAGAATTGAAACTTCATCTTGGTGGATCTTTCCTGTGATGAGTATGTAATGTCCTTCTTTATCTCTTTTGAGTGATTTTAGTTTGAAGTCTATTTTGTTGGATGACAGGATGGCTACCCCTGCTTGTTTCTTAAGACCATTTGATTGGAAAGTCTTTTCCCAGCCTTTTATTCTTAGGTAGTGTCTGTCTTTGAATTTGAGATGTGTTTCTTGTATGCAGCAGAAAGTTGGGTTCTGCTTTCATATCCATTCTGTAAGTCTATGTCTTTTTATAGGTGAATTAAGTCCGTTGATATTAAGGGATATTAATGACCAGTGATTCTTCATCGCTGTTATTTTTGGTGGTAGTGTGTGTGTACTTCTCTTCTTTGAGGTTTACTGTTGTGGCTTTATCTATTGCCTGTGTTTTCGAGTGTGTATCTGACTTCCTTAGGTTGGAATTTTCCTTCGAGTGCTTTCTGTAGGGCTGGGTTTGTGGATAGGTATTGTTTAAATCTGGCTTTGTCTTCGAATGTCTTGTTCCTTCCGTCTATGATGATTGAAAGTTTTGCTGGGTATATTAGTCTGGGCTGACATCCATGGTCTCTTAGTGTCTGCATTACATCTGTCCAGGTCCTTCTGGCTTTCAAAGTCTCCATTGAGAAATCGGGTGTTATTCTGATGGGCTTACCTTTATAGGTCACTTGGCCTTTTTCCTTGGCTGCTCTTAATATTCTTTCTTTATTCTGTACATTTAGTTGTTTAATTATTATGTGTCGAGGGGACTTTTTTGGGGGGGTCTAGTCTGTTTGGTGTTCTATAGGCTTCTTGTATCTTCATAGGCATTTCCTTCTTTAAGTTGGGAAAGTTTTCTTCTATAATTTTGTTGAATATATTTTCTGTGCCTTTGAGTTGGTATTCTTCACCTTCTTCTATCCCTATAATTCGTAGGTTTGGTCTTTTTATGGTGTCCCAGATTTCTTGGACATTTTGGTTCTTGACTTTGTTGGCTTTAGTGTTTCCTTCGACTGATGAAACTATTTCTTCTACTGTATCTTCAATGCCAGAAATCCTCTCTTCCATCTCTTGCATTCTGTTGGTTATACTTGCATCTGAAGTTCCTGATCTTTTACTCAGGTTTTCTATTTCCAGCATTCCCTCTGTTTGTGTCTTCTTTATTTTTTCAATTTCCCTTTTCAGTTTTTGGACTGTTTCCTTTGTTTGTTTCATTGCTTTTTCATGATTTTCTTTCAGTGCTTTATTGTTTTCTTCCAGGACTTTATTGTTTTCTTCCAGGACTTTATTGTTTTCTTGGAGGGCTTTATTGTTTTCTTCTAATTTGTTTGCCCTTTCCTCTAGTTGTTTACAGCATTCTTCCAATTTTCTTGTCTTTTCCTCTACACAAGCCTCTACCTTCTTCATGAAGTTACTCATAAGGCTACTTTCTTCTGCTTCTTCCAATTTTTGGTGTCCAGGTCTAGATGTTGGAGGCGGGCTAGGTTCTGGTGATGCTGTATTGCTCTTCATTTTGTTGTATGTACTTCTGCCTTGACATCTGCCCATCTCCTTGTGGTTCCTTCTTGGTCTTATCAGTGTACTTGTTTCAGAAAGAGCTGACAGATTCA
This sequence comes from Peromyscus leucopus, assembly GCF_004664715.2. Taxonomy (NCBI): domain Eukaryota; kingdom Metazoa; phylum Chordata; class Mammalia; order Rodentia; family Cricetidae; genus Peromyscus; species Peromyscus leucopus. Next base: position 90,864,229 of record NC_051065.1, read on the forward strand.
GGAAGACTCTCTCTCTTGTCCAAAAGGGAGTTCTTTTGTCCAACTCTCTGGTCCAGAAGGGAAGTCGGGAGCAGGCTTGGTCCAGAATGGCAGTCGGGACAGGCTGGGAGCTGGGGGCCGGTCTCAGGAAGTGGCTGTGGTCTCGGGAAGATGGGTGTGGGGGCAGTGCGCGGAGATTGCAGGGGCTGCCGGGGGCTTGGAAAAGGGGATCCCTCCCGGTGGGGCTAGAAGGGGAGCTACCCGGTGGCCAGAACCTGGTGCCAAGTTGGGCAGGTCTTCCCGGATTGGCTGGTGCCCAGGAATGGGGTCCGGGTTGGACCCGGGTACTCACCTCTGGTCCAGAAGGGAAGTCGGGGGCCGTGAGACGTCATCTTAAAGGAATAAAATAGTGTGATAGTCTAGGAATCTGTTGTCCTCCTTTGGTCTCTGAATGCACTTGCATAGGAATACGTACCTGTGTGCACATGTATTTATATTTCATATATACCTACACAACTTACACAAATAAAAGTAAAAGAAATGTAATGATGTAAAATTAAATAGTGATTCCATCAACACAATAACAAAGATGACTAGTGTAATCCATTAATAAAAATTTTGTTATTTGGCTCAGTCATCTCACTCTTAAATCTGAGACCATGTTGAAGAGACACAAAAGCAACAGAAAAAAAAAAACCTGATATAACCCTGATTTCATATAAAAGATCAATTGTAAATTCAATTATTTCATTTCTCAAATATCTAATATGTGACATAACATATAGATGTTTAGAGAAATGTTATGCTTTGTAAAGGAATTGCTTAAAAAGGAACACATTGTGTTTTAAAACAGAAAGATTTACTTATGTTTTATTTATGTGCAAATGGTTGCACCAAATGAATTCCTGGTGACTGGGGAGACCAGAAGAGAAACTATGGTTGTGAACTACAATATGGATGCTAGGACAGGAACAGAATTCTCTGCAAGAGCAGAAAATGCTCTTAACTGATGAATCATCAGTCCAGGCCACAGTGAACTTTGAAAATACTGAATTGCCATATAGTTCATAAGCAAAATTGACATTTTCAGCTTTGATGTCTCCATTGTGTGATGATCCTTCATGTCCCTACTCTATGATGCCCCTTTATTTTGGGATTATCTATCCTTGCTTTTTTTAATCATTTGATGACATTGTGTTGTGACTTTAATCATTTGTATAATTTCTATCAACTTTCTTTTAAACTAGTGAGTTCTTTATTTTCACGACAGAGCAAAAATTTTGTACCAGGTTCACTAGGAATTAGCTCCTTACTTGTTTTCTTTTGTGTAAGACATCAGAGTTTAAATTTCACACAGCTCAAAGTTGTTCATCTTCTAGGACATATGTTTATTCAGATGCAGATATTTATGGTTATAATTTAACATAAATATCCATTAATCATTTTGTTTCTTCTGTAGCTAGCCATATTTTTTCTTTCCCTTGATACCACAGTATGTTTCTCTTCTAAAATATCAATGATTTATTTTCTGAGAGTGTCTGTGAGCAGAGTGTGCCCACTTACCTGCAAATGTTAATAGTAATAACAGTAGGAGTGATTAAGGAAGTTCCTACAGGGTGGCAGAGTTTCTAGAACCTGTTGAATGACATACTCCATTACTACTCTACTGGCTCAGAAATGCATATAAATGACAATATGCACCAGTTAGGGTCACTTGTTTCATACCTAGATGTAAAATCTACTTTCTCATAGCTCCAAGAATCAGACTCACTCACTGCTACTCTGTCCTGCCAAGCTACTCCAGAGTCCTAATTCAGATTACACCTTCAATTAGCTTCTACCTTTCGAGTTAGATGCTCAAAGATACAATTATTTCTGCTTTAATGTATCATATTTACCCCCATATATTCCTTTTAAATATGTGAAATTATATTTTAACACTAGTATCACTCCATTCTGCATTTATATGTTTGTGAATTCATACATTCAATTGCTGATAAAATTTTCAGCCAGGCACAGAATAAAATGAGTCCACATTGCAATACTTGAATAATGCATATAAAGCAGTAATATATGGGGCTTTGAGGTTAGAGTTGCTCTCATTCTTTAAAAATACATGATTGTCTTAGGTTAGGGATGTTAAGCTGTGTAGAATCAAAATACATCTGTAATAAGAACTCAGTGCCAGTCAAGTTGTGTTACAATGAACTTATGTCCTGTTCTTTGCATTAACTTTTTAAAAGCTAAACTATAATTACACCATTCTCCCTCTTTCCTTTCTTCCCCCAGATCTCTCCTCCCCCCTGCTTTATCATGCCTCTTTTAAAAAAAAATAAATATATATATATATATATATATATATATATATATATATATATATATTGATTTTTTGAGACAGGGTTTCTCTGTGTAGTTTTGGTGCCTGTCTGGGATCTAGGCTGGCCTTGAACTCACAGAGATATGGCTTGATCTGCCTCCCGAGGGCTGGGATTAAAGGCGTGCACCACCACTGCTTGGCCTAAATGTTTTCTTAGATATATAAATGTATTAATACAACCTGATCAATGTGATGTTTCTTGAATTCTTGCCAGACAATTTTAGGTCTGAACACTTTCTACTAAATAACCAATTAGCCATCTAGTTCCTGGGGAGGAATATTTTTCCCACTCTCAGATTTCTTTAGTTGCACCATGAAATTTCCCCTTCCACGTTAACTTGTTTATTGGAGTTTCACTTCTTCAGGTTATTTTTAGAAAGTCATATTGTTGAGGTATCAGGGGTGAAGCTTCTGTGTCACTTCTAGGGGATACAATTTCACTTCTTGGTGTTAACTAACAGTTCCTTAATTTGACATAGGTTTGCTTGAACAGAAGGAACCCACGCCTGGTAACAGAAACCTAGACAACTATCTGGTGCCACTCCATGGCCGCTATCTTCTTTGGTAGTTACCCATTGGTACTGGTGTTTCTCAAATGCTGGAGTTTCCTGATGCAACTGGGTTATACTTTCACAATAGCCTCACCTTGGCTTTCTACATGGTGCCACACGTCAACTTCTGTGCATGACCACTTTGATCCTGGATTTTCAAGTGCTACTGAGGCTATAGCTTTACCAATGGCCTCTCCTGTCCACTACCTGTGCAAGCCTCAGCTGTTCTACCTGATCACTTAATACCTTCAAAGCTAGTACTGCCTGATAGACTCTTCTTGACCAAATTCAGCTGCCAGCAGAATGTACAACCTTTATGGCTCTAGGACATGTCGTTTGTGTGCTGAGCCTGAAGAAACATTTCCTAGTTGAGTCTGACTATGACATCTCCTTTTAATCACTGATGATTCCTCAGGTCCAGGTAACCAGCATCTATTGTCCTAGTTAAGCAAAAGCTTCACTTTGGTGATGCTAGTCTCTTGTTAACTGGGGCTAATTCTTTGTCCCCAGTTGACCAGAGCTACAAATTCTGAGTTCAATAGCAAATGGCTCCAAGTGAGTCTTCACACTTCCCTCTGAACTTCACAAGTCTGGTGTCTATTATCTATATTGTTCTCAGCTTTATCTTCCAAGCTCTGACATGTCATACCACTGATCTTCCAACACTCAATGACTTTTCTATCCCAAAGTCCCAAATTACTTCCACAGTTCTCTCAAAAACAGTATAGCCAGTTCTATTACAGCAATGCTCTACAAACCTGGTAACAATTTCTGTTCTATTTTGTTATAAACGTTTGTATAGGTATTTGAGTTTTCTTGCTTCTATTTCATTACCATATAAGATCAATTAAAATAATAACAATTATTATCATATTTAAGTTATGAAATGCTAAAAGAATGTTCCTCAGGGGACATTGCAACCAATTCCAAAATATACAATGTATTTGCAGCTGTATGTGGGATAATTATATTATTTTAGTCATAATTGTAGCCTGGTTAAATATACAATGTGGTTGCACATGGGATACTTTTTATCATGTTTGTGGTTGATATATTGTGCACCCCAATAAACTTATCTGGGGTCAGAGAACAGAACAGCCACTAGATACATAGGCCAGAAAATGGTGGCACACACACACACACACACACACACACACACACACACACATACACACACACCTTTAATCCTAACATTCCAGAGGCAGAGATCCTCTGGATCTCTGAGTTCAAAGCCACACTGGAAACCGCTAGGCATGGTAACAAGAGCCTTTAATCACAGGAAGTGATGGCAGACAGCAGAAAGGTATTTAAGGCATTAGGACCAGAATTAGAGCTGGATAAGCTTTTAGGCTTTTGAGCAGCACAGTTCAGCTGAGAAGCTTCCAGTCTGAGGAAACAGGATCAGCTGGAAATTGGCAAGGTGAGGTAGCTGTGGCTTGTTCTGCTTTTCTGATCATTCAGCGTTCACCCTAATACCTGGTTCAGGTTTGATTTTATTAATAAGACTCTTTAAGATTCATGCTACACATGTTAGGCATTATTATGACCTAGTTATTGTTTCCACTTGAAATTAGTCATGACAAATGGAAATACAGTTGTGTGTCAACTTGTCAAGGGGGTGTACTCATGATGGCTAATCCTAGTTGTTATCTTGACTATATTTGCAACAAATTAAAAGTCTAACATCTAGACACACCTGTGGGAGATTTTTCTTGATTGGATGATTTGAGGTGGGGAGACCATCCTAAGTCTAGATCATTTGATGTAGGATGACCCACACTAATTCTGGGTCCTGTCTTTGGTGGCAGTCTATATAAAACGACATGAAAGAAGGAAGCTTTTGCTTTTTTTCTGCTTGAACCCACTCTCACTGGCAAGTCCATATATCCTCCTGCTGAGGCATTCCTTCACTGGCATTAGCACCTACTTCTTTGGAATTCTAATGTATAGTGAAGAAAAACTGAGTATCCAGCCATGTGGAATAAATAAACACTGAATTCTTGGCCTTTCTATCAGAACATAGCCATTGTTGCACTCAATGAACCACAGTCTTTAAGCCACTCTAATAAATCCCCCTTTTATATGTGTACATACATGCACACACACACACATATGTTTTCATTCTATCAGTTCTAGGGAGCCCTGACTGAGACAATATGGATTATCTATCATTAAGAATGGAATACTGTTGCTGGAGGGCTTCTCTCCAGGTTCCACCAAGCCCTGCAGTCCCACAATCTATGTATAAAATAATCACTCCAACACATATTACTTATAAACTGTATGGCTGTGGCAGGCTTCTTGCTAACTGTTCTTATATCTTAAATTAATCCATTTCTGTAAATCTATACCTTGCCACATGGCTGGTGTCTTACTGGCGTCTTTACATGTTGCTTGTCCTGGCCATGGCTGCAGTGTCTCTCCCCACTTCTTCCTGTTTCCCCAATTCTCCTCTCTCCTTGCCACATCAATACAGTTTATAAGTAATATGTGTCTGAGTGATTATTTTATACGTAGATTGTGAGACTGCAGGGCTTGGTGGAACCTGGAGAGAAGCCCTCCAGCAACAAATGGTGCCCAACGGCTCGAGTTTCCACCTTAAACCTGAGAATATTTAATAACCAATTCTAAACAGAGCCAAAACCAGGTTCTTGCTTCTTGTCTCATACGGGCAGCTAGATGCCTCAAAATGCAGGTTTGAACACTGGCGGGTTCCTGGCGTGTGCATTTGACCAACAGTATGGTGGAAATGAGGCGTCTGCCAGTGGCACATTACACTGTGTGGTAGATTTAGTCTTTACTAGTATTAAAAAAAAAAAGGGGGGGGGTTCTGGGCTATAAGCTGCTTTGATAAAAGCTTAGACCCACTATTTCTGAGACTTGATGACTCATAGAACTGGCGGAAAACGCCATGTTGGTAAGCTGAAATGGGCGGAGCCAGCAGCCACAGCGCCCTTTCAGTCTTAGAATACTACAGTTTAAATCAATAGATTCACAATATGTAGGCTTAAAAGAGACAAAAAAAAAGATAAATTAATATAAAAAAGTCATGTAAAGATAAATATTACACAAACAATCTGGATTGTGTTGTCTTTGGGATTTTTAACTGCAAAAAAACATTTGATCGAAAAAGATGTTGAATTAAACCAATATGTATATTTTAAAGGTACCTTGACTTCAAAATTTGGATTTAAGGATATGTTGCTTTGGAAAAGAGGTTCTGCTTTTGTTTCCACAGAAATCCAGAGGCTATGGATTTGTTCCAGATTGAGATACATCAGGTTTCACCAGCCAAGATCCCCTGAAAGGTCTCCGATGACACCATGGCCCAGATGATCTAACATCCAGAGCGGTTTCAAGGCAACTGGTTCACACAATACAGCCTCACAGACTACCCCATAGGCCTAAAATTTTCTTTGCGTCCCCATAAGATACAGCGCCCCCCTCCAGCAGGAAATAGTAAGAGATGCTACGCCCAAATTCCCAAATATACCAAGCTGGCTTTAGAGGTGGAATTGGCTCACTCCCCTTCTAAACCCAGACATATTGCTTTAAAAAAAATGGTTAGAAGATTCTTATGTCCCAAATCAGAAGAGCCCTCTGGTGTGGGACAGAGAAAAACCAATATTTTTATTTAAAACAGGTTGATTATAAATGTGATCTCTTTCTAAAGAAAAAAAGGAGATAGTTTAGATATGATAGGATGAAAGGGTAGATTAATGAACCTACTTTTAAAGAGTAACAACTTGTTTAAAATGTTTTACATTGCTATAGATTTTAGTTTATTGATACAAATTTAAACTTAATTTTGTTATACTGTATATATATATATATATATATATATATATATATATATATTTCTATTTTTGTTTGAGGTATTATGTTTATGTAACTCACTTAAAATTGTAATGGATAATTAAGATATAGATTAATAATCAGTCATCTATGATAAACATATTTGTAGCCATGTTAGTTAAGTCTTCTAGGTATACATAGATATATTTCAGATAGGTAATCTTCAAACACTTCATAGACATAGAGAATATGGCATTTAAATAACTTAGAATTCTGTTGACATGAGACACAATTGCTCCTGGCTGCACCAATTTGATCCCGAGATAATGTTGGGCTTCTAAGACATTTCCATTTGGAAGTTTGTCTTCATGGCACAAAATAACCTACTGGGCAAAGAACTGCCCTTGCCTTGACAGCTGACAGTACGAATGCAATGCTGTCCTTTCTGAACAAGCGGAACACAAGGAAAGCAACCACTGTACTCTGCCAAGACAGGGTAAGATGGTTTTCAGAATTCCTGCTTCTAAAAATGATCTGTCATATACTCTAGGCCTGTAGCCAATTTGAATGCACCAACAATGCTAAAAAACATTAGGTGACTGTCCAGGCTGCCAGCTGTCTTGGTCTGCTCTTACAAGATTCCCGAAAGTTGTTTGCATCCATCTACCATTTCTCAGGTACCATTATGTTCCTTCTCAGGTCTTTGATGTGGTTAAAGACTAGATAGTTGTAATTTCCTCAGTTATGATAAAAGATAAGTTAGATATAAAACCTTAAACTCACAAATACAAAATAGATAGGACATCTTCTTTAATATTGTAACTGTAATTCTTGCTTAATAATTGTTTTGTTATATGTAATTTTACCATGTTAAAGTTAAAACCTTCCTTTTTAAAAAAAGAAGAAAAGGGGAAATGCTGTGGATATTGCTCTATATAAATAAAACACTGATGGCCAGTGACCAGACAGGAAGTATAGGTGGGACAAAGAGAGAGGAGAATTGGGGAAACAGGAAGAAGTGGAGAGAGACACTGCAGCCACCGCCAGGACAAGCAGCATGTAAAGATGCCGGTAAGCCACCAGCCACGTGGCAAGGTATAGATTTACAGAAATGGATTAATTTAAGATATAAGAACATTTAGCAAGAAGCCTGCCATGGCCATAGAGTTTATAAGTAATATAAGTGTCTGAGTGATTATTTTATACGTGGATTGTGGGACTGCGGGGCTTGGTGGAACCTGGAGAGAAGCTCTCCAGCAACAGAATACACTTGACTTCAGTAGTCAATTTAAAAGAATGGTAAAAGACATTTTTAAGAGGAAGTATAAAAAGGATTCTTCTCTGTTTTGCATACTTTCAAAACAATGAGTTGTTACTTAACTTCCCTGTGATTCTAGATCTCAATTTAAGTGTTACCTTACATTTTATTTGTCCATATTTTCAATTCTCTGTAAATACATTTGCCATCTTGATATTTGGGTGAGAGAAAATTAAAATATTCTTTATCCATTTCTCTAAAAGATGTAGTCAATGCTTTTGAGGGTGGTAGTTTACAAATGGAAGTGCTATAAATGTCACACACTAGAAATATAAGGTTAGATATATTCAGAATTCAATAGCTTACATCAGAATTACTTTTGTAAAGATACCATATCTGTAGAGATAAACAGAACTGCTGGCTGGCAGGAATAGTTAGAATCAACACCAGATGAATTGTTCCCTTGCTTGCCTGAATGTTCTAAATTTGTCTGAGTATGTAACATCCAATGTCTTTGATCACTTAAGGCAATATCATGAATTTTTTCCTTATTTTTACATGCACATGTTTACACACTGGCTGTTTGTCACAGGAATGTGTTCTAGATAATATTTTGTTATGGGTGATGTCTTCATCACTGTTCTATTACTGTGAAGAGACATCATAGCCAAGGCAACTCTTATAAGAGAAAGCATTAATTGGAGGCTTGGTTAGAGTTTCAGGGGGTTAGTTCATTATCATCACAGCAGGGAGATGGTGGCATACAGGCAGATACTGGAGCAGTACTGAGAGCCTCATCCTGATCCATAGGCAGTGATACAGAGAGAGGCTGGATGTAGATGTAAACAACCGTCTTATTAAATAAGAAACACAGAACCAATGTAAAGAAAAAAGCCAAGAGGTCAGAGCTCAGAGCTAAAACCTTTTTCTTCCTCCTATGGTGGTCCTACCTCTCTGAAAGAGAACTACTTCCTGTGTGTTTGTCTTGATATAGTCTTTCTGTTCTGCCTTCTCATTGGTTGTAAACCCAAATACGTGACTGCCTCGTCACTGCCTGTAAGTACAGCCCTCCAGGTCTTAAAGGCGTGTGTCTCCAATGCTGGCTGTATCCCTGAACACACAGAGAATTACCTAGCTCTGTCTACCAAGTGCTGGGATTAAAGGCATGTGCCACCACCACCATGCTCTTGCTATGGCTCTAATAGTTCTGACCCCTGGGCAACTTTATTTATTAACATACAATTAAAATCACATTTCAGTACAAATAGAATACCACCATAGCTGGGCATTGGCTGGGCTTTTGAAATCACAAAGCCCACTCCTAGTGATACACATCCTCAAACAAAGCCACAACTCCTAATCCTTTTAATCCTTTTAAATAGATTCACTCTCTGATGAATCAGCATTCAAATATTAGAGCCTAAGGGAACCATTCATATTCAAACCACCACAGGTAACAAATGTGTATTTAAATAAATGCTGTAGGGAACATGATGTTTAAAAATAAAGTTATCAGATTTGCAGGTGCTTTCTATAATCTTTTTCCTGAGAATCAATGAGTATAATTTCTAAGGATGGACATTTTTTTTTCCAGTGGAAAATCTTGAAGAGAGTGAGAGACATTACTCCTTATCTGTTAGCAAACTTTAAGGTGTGTAGTAATTCAGTTAATGTTGATTGATGACACTTCTACATCAAAAAAATTAAATCATTACATCAATGTTGTACCCTGAAATTTTAATTTATAATATATACATACTTGATGTTATTTATAGCTATTTCAGTCATTATATAATTATTCAAATTATCTTTCAAATTTGATACATAATTTCTTATTGTTTTATAACACTAAAAGCACTGACTTTAACACTCACACTTCCTATTATTTTGTCACTTCTTACTCCCTGGGCCCAATCTTTCTGGAGGGGAAGAAAATAGCATTTAAAAACTGGAATTAGAGTTGGAGGGACTGTTCAACAGTTAAAAGCATGTGTTACTCTTTTACATGGTCCAAATACCACTATCTGACAGTCAACTACATGTTACTGTAATCCAAAGAGATCTAATGTGATTTTCTCATCTCTGTGGATAATACATACATGTGGTGCACAAATGCAAGTTCACACAGACACACACACATACACACACACACACACACACACAAACACACAAATAGGTAAATACATCTTTTTATTTTTTTCTGATATTCAACATATTTAATGTTTTTTATTTTTTATTTATTTATTTACTTATTTTTATTTTATAATACAAATCAGTTCTACATATCAGCCACGGATTCCCTTGTTCTGCAACCTCCCACCCCCCTCCCCTTCCCCCAGCTCACCCCCTATTCCCACCTCCTCCAGGGCAAAGCCTCCCCCAGGACTGAGATCAAACTGGTAGACTCAGTCCAGGCAGGTCCAGTCCCCTTCTCCCAGGCCGAGTCTAGCAACCCTGCATAAGCCCCAGGTTTCAAACAGCCAACTCATGCAATGAGCACAGGACCTGGTACCACTGCCTAGATGCCTCCCAAACAGATCAAGGCAATCAACTGTCTCACCCAATAAATCTTTTTAAAATATAAAATAAAGCTGAATTTTACATTCTTTACATCAAATGAATCAGTGAATTGAGAATATTTTGTATTAGTTTAACATGGTGTCTATAAAATTTTATTTTTAAAAGAAATTATAGAATATATTATATGCTTTTGGAAATTTGACTTGAATTATATCTAATATTTAGGGCATAAAGAAACAGGAGTTATGCTTGCTCCTTACTAATTAAAATAATTTTAGAAAAAAGAAGATGTCTCTGTTATAAAATCTACAGGAACTCATTCTGTATTAAATATGCTATAGAAGAAAAAAGTGTATTGGGTATAGTTATAGAAGAAGTAGGTGAATAAAATAGTTGCATCTTTCTATATATCATCTATGTAAATGTCTATTATCTATCAACCATCTATCATTTGTCTCTAATCTATCTAATCTAATATTTGGCAATATTTTGTCTTTCAGCCTACAAATGATCCTACTTTATTCAAACAAAGCAACAAGGAATAAATCCACTAAATTTAAATGACATATAATATGTACAAGATAGCAAAAGGATAAATGATTTATAGGGGTATGATTCCAATGTTCATTCTTCTTTTCTTACTTCTTGGCTGTTTCCAAAATGTGATAAGCAGAAGGTATCATTTTTCATTATCTAGAAAATTAAAAAATATATAAAACCTATGCTTTGACTTTATTACATATTCATTTTTAAACATAATGCATCTAATTTTATATATAGTCTTATTTCTTTTAACCTATAATATATGATTAAACAAAACATTTTGAAACTGAAATTATTAAGCAATAAAACCACATAAATTAATCAATAATCCACAGTGGGGGAATCCAAACATGGAGATCATTCTAGTAGAAACCCAACTAAAATTCCATTAAGTAAATTTTGTTTCAAGCTAATGTGTATGCAAGGAATCACATCAGCTAATTTGCATATTCATATTAAATTACTTGGTCTTAGCATTTGAAAAAACACAACTTATTTTCACAGTCTCTTCTCTATTATCCTAATGTTTGTGTTAAGCTCTGTTGGTTATTATCCAACCATTTTAGTGGAATGCATTATTTTCCAGAATTACAATAACCTCATTGTTGGCTAGAAGTGATTAATTACTGGTTTTATAATTACATTATAATGAAACACAAAGAAGAATTGAAATAAAATACTTGGGTCTGTTTCTTTTCTCCTGTTTATTTTGGAATTAACATTGGATTTTTATTAACTATTATTAAAACAAGTTCAATATAAACAAAAATTATATATTTAAAATGTCAGCATGGTTTAATGCCAAGCAACTATGTAGATATCTAATTTTAGAATTTTAAATGGTACAACAAAATGGTTTGCATATTAAGTAGGTCTTTGGATTATAAAATAAAATACATAATAAACATGAAACTGGAGCATTGATGGTTTTTAATTATAATTAGAAAAAATGAATTAAATATTGGAGTTTTAAGAGGACATTTCTGTTAATAAGATCATGGCTCCCCTCAGCTTAAAGGAATCAACTTTATTCCAAAATTCTAGATTAAATCTCATATAGTTTGTTTTCAGAGGACATTGCTCCCTAGTAAGTTTCTATTCTAATTCTTGTTATATCATCACATAAAACAAAAGAAAATACATCCAGTTAATTTGGATTACCAAAGTTTAAATAGAGATGAATTCATTAAATAACAATTAAATGTTTCTCAGAATGTTAAGAAATAAGTTACATGAGTTTTCAAGTTCTAAATAAAATCTCTGGTCATCTGATTTCAAGGGAGTCAGACATAAATATATATATATATATATATATTTACTAAAAATCCAATATTTTTGGAAACTATAATGTTTAGAAAGAATCTAATTTGATTGTTTTTCTAAATTTAGGGATTGCAATATAATTACATTTTTCCCTTCCCTCTCATCCCTTCAAATACTAACATATATTGCCCCCAGTCTCTTCAAATTCAGGCCTCTTTTTCATTTATGGTTATTACATGTATATATGTAAAGGTATATACATATCTATTCCTAAATATAATCTGCTCAATTTGTACCATGTTATTTGTAAGTTTTCACAAATGAATATTTTTTATTGGGTAGCTAACTGGGGTACTGTTCCCTAGGGAAGACTATCTCTCCCACTCTCAGCATTCCTTAGTTGCTTAGAGCTCTTTGTGTAGGGTTGAGGCCTTATGGGCTTTTCCCCACCTACTTTGCAATATCTAATGGTGTCAGCTTTGTTCGCTTCATCTTTAGACATTCATGTTGGTGAGACTTTATAGGTGTAGTTTCTGACATTAATAAGAGGTACAATCTCCCAGCTAACTCCCTAATCTCCTAGCTCTTAGAATCTTTCTGTCCTGCTTCCTCCTGTATCTGAAAACATTCCAAAGTACACATATCAATTAAGTCCAACTTGATAAACCATGAATTTTACTGGAGTTAGTTAAAGGAGTTTGGGAGAGGGAGGTGCAAACATGATGCAAAGACAGCTGCATCTCCAAAGCTCACTCCAGCATGGGTGGCAGCCCACAAAAGGTGGATACCTGCAGTTCATTGCACAGCCTGCAGGCAGCTCAACACATTAGAAAGACTCCTATTCAATTAATTCAGTTGGTCTGAGTCTCTTTCAGGCAGCTTAGTTGGTCTTTAGTTTCTTCTAGGCAATTCTTCTGGGATATAATACTTTCAAGTTTGTTCAGCTGGTCTCTGTTTCTTCCAGGCAGCTTGTGCTGTCTCAGAGTCTTTGTAGCTTAAGTGTTCTGAGAAGGACCCTCAGCAGTCTTTACTGCTTATATCCTCTTGGGTAGGGAGCTAATGAATTTAGTCAGTTTGAGGAACTTCTTGAAGCTATTTTGAGTTGTTTGCTTTTTGGTTAACTGGAGCTTCCTTGAGGGATGGAGGCTTTTCCTTTGCCTAAGCACATCCTACATATAAAATTCCTTTCCTAGAATACCTTGCTGGTTCAATTTTCCTTTACATCCTATGCCTTAAGAGGTTTCCTTTCAAGGTGGAAGGTTGTAATCTTGGAGTACACTGCTACACAACACAAGTACATATAAAATATTGTCTTTATTCTTTCTTAAATGTACTAAGTATGTATGACAAAGTCTTTGTTTTAGAATGTGTAATTTTTTCCAGATATAACTAAATTAAATAGTAATTTTCTTTCTGATTGGCATGTATTTGATGTCAGTACCATTACTTTTTGAAATTTTCATTGCTAAAAATGCAATGAACTGTGAACTATGAAATTACTCTCCAGATAGTCTATCATCATTATTGTGACTAGGCAATGTTTGGTGAGAGATTAATACACAGCATGTTATATTTAAGGCATGCACAATCTATATCCCCTTAGTAGGCTTGAGTGTATTTCTAAAACTGTGGTGATTTCTGAGATTCTTACATGATAGATAATGTAGGATTCTTTCCACTGAAATGATCCAGTAATGGCAAGAAAGTATTTTAAAGGTGAGGAGTGATGATATTTATAAAGAAGATGACATTGCTTCACTGGAGAAAACTGATTTTCCCTTTCCCAGCAGGTATAAATTAAAATTCATTTGTTAACCTTTACCCGAGTGGCTAGATTTTCATTCATCCATTCATTCATTCATTTTTTGAGAATATAACAAAATAGTATATAATAAGATAAAACAGATTTTTCTTTCACATTGAAGTTGGACAAGACAAACCAACAGAAAGAAAAGAGCCCAAGAGAAAGCACAAAATTCAGAGATTCACTTGTTCTTATTCAGACACTCAGAAATCACATAAAACACTAAACTTGGAGCACCAATATAAGAATAGACACCAGGGTAGGCTTCATGTTCAGGAGCGATTGACCAATATATAATGACTTCACAGGGTTTTTTTCTTTTTTTTTTTTTGGTGTGTGTGTGTGTATGTGTGTGTGTCCATGTGCGTGTGCGTGTGTGTGTGCGTGTGTACATGTGCTTTTATTTGGTTACAGTTTTTACTGTTTGGTGTTCTGTTTTGGGTGATGTTTTGTTTTTGATATTCTGGGTTCTGTTTGTTTTGTAAGAAAGAACTTAAACTTGTGTAGGTATAGGGTAGAGGATCTGGAAGGAAATTCTAGAGGGGAAGAATATGCTCAAAATATATTTAATGTTGAAATTGTTTTAAATAATTAAAATATAATAAAAAGAAAGGAGACTAATATAGATATGATAGGATAAAAGGATAGATTATTAAATCTACTTTTAAAGAACAACTTGTTTAAAATGTTTTAAATTGCTATAGATTTTATTTATGCTGTATATCTATTTCTACTCTCGTTTGAGGTATTATGTTTATGTAGCTCATTTAGATTGTAATAGATAATTTAAAAATACAGATTAATAATTAGTCTTCTATGATAGTCAAACTTGTAGCCATGTTAGTTAAGTCTTCTAGGTATACATAGATTTATTTTAAATAAATAGGTAATCTTCAAACACTTCAAAGACCTACAAAATATGACATTTAAAATGTTTTAAAAAATTTAGACTTTCTGGACAATAAGACATGTCTGCTCCTGGCAGCACTAATTTACTTCAGAGAGGAGGATGGTTTTCTAAGATACTCTATGTGGAGTTTATCTTCTTCTTGGCAAAAATAGCCATTTGGGCAAGAAACTGTTCTTGCCTGGACTGCTTAAAAATGTATCATTTCAATTTTAGTATATGTGCTGCCAAAGCGAGCACTAAAAAGATGTATCAACTGGACAAACAGGACCCATAGGAAGGTGACCACTAAACTTTGCTTGGCAAAATGGTCTTTCAGGTTCCTGCTTCTCAGAGAAACTGCCAGACATTCTACAGGACACAGAGAAAAGTAACTAAGAGACTCTAAACCTATTGGCTAAAGACAGATGCCCCAACTTTACAGAGAAACTTTGGATGACCGTCCAGGCTGCCAGCTGTCCCTGTCTACTTTCGCAAGACTCCTGAAAGTTGCTTGCATCCTTCTTCCATGTCTCAGGTAATATTATATCCTTCTGAGGTCTTTGATGTAGTTAAAGACTAGATAGTTATAATTTTCCTTACTTATGATAAAAGATAAGTTAGATATAAAACATTAGACTCACAAATATTAGATAGGGTATCTTCTTTAATTTTGTCAAATGCAAAATTAACTAGATATTATAAATAGACTAGATATTGTAACTGTAATTTTTGCTTGATAATTGTTTTGTTATATGTAATTTTACTGTGTAAAAGTTAAAACATTCCCTTTAAAAAAAAGGGGGGGGGAAGTGCTGTGGATATTGCTCTGTATAAATAAAATGCTGATTGGTCAGTAGCAAGGCAGAAAGCATAGGCAGGACAAACTAAAAAGAGAATTTTAGAAACAAAAAGGCTGAGTCAGGAGACTCTGCCAGCCGCCGCCATAAGTAACAACATATAAAGTAACAGCAAGCCATAAGCCATGTAACAAAGTATAAATGAATAAAAATGTGTTAATATAAGATAAAAGAACTAGATAACAAGAAGTCTGCCACAGCCATACAGTTTGTAAACAATGTAAGTCTCTATATGTTTACTCAGTTGGATCTGAGTGGCTGTAGGACTGATGGGTGAGAGAGATTTGTCATGACCATGGGCTATGCAGGACCAAAAAACTCTAGATATAGGAGACAACGTGCGTGTACTGTATGCATCTGTTGAACAACATGATATGAGACACACATTTAAAATAGATTTAACGCCGGGCGGTGGTGGTGCATGCCTTTAATCCCAGCACTCGGGAGGCAGAGGCAGGCGGATCTCTGTGAGTTCGAGGCCAGCCTGGGCTACCAAGTGAGTCCCAGGAAAGGCGCAAAGCTACACAGAGAAACCCTGTCTCGAAAACCCAAAAAAAAAAATAAAATAAAATAAAATAGATTTAACTGTGCATAAGAAAGCATCTTCCACATTTAAGCCACTTTCTCTATCTTGATTTCAAGAGGGATTTGTATGTTTCCTTCAGGTTAATAGTTTATAGTATCCAGTCTTGCTTCTTGTGGGCTTTGTCTTCCTTCAGCTTGTAGATATTTTCCATGACAATCTGTTTTGTTTTGAACACAACACCTTTCCATTGATTTTATGTACATACACACCACATGCCAAAAAGATGACTTCTTATAAAAGTTTCTTGTATGTGGTCATACAAATTAAATATATAGTGAGGACTATATAGTTCTTGTTGTCATTATTCAGTAACCAGGAAACAAGAATAATGATAAAAGGTATCCAACCCAAAATGAGTCAGATCAATGACTTTACTTGAGTTCAAATATAAGGAGACAAGATTGAAGGAAACTCTCTAAAGTTGGTGGTCATCTATTACTCATCCTCTTTCGTTACTAAATATTGAGTAACTTCAAAAATTTTGGTGGTACAGCACATTTATCTGTAAATGACCATAACCAATATTCTCCCCAATCTTTTGAGTAAGAAGTGACTTTTTAGGCAGTTATTGGCTGAAATTTTAAGAAGTAGCAATTGAACCCCTAAAACTGTCAACATTACTGTTACAGGTCAGTGTTGCTATTATTTTCACTATTATTATGAGGAAGGAGAAAGAAGGAAGGGAGGGGAATGAATAGAAGGATGAGGAAGAGGAGGAGAAAGAGAGGAAAGAGGAATTTAAAAGCAAACATTTGAACAAAGTTAAAATGTCATGGAAATATTATAAAGAAATTGAATATTATGATAGAATGGTCAGTCTAACTCAAGACAATGCTTATAATTATCAAATCATGGAAAGGTTTTACAAGCTTTTCTAGGGTATTGAGCTTAGACAGTCACTGAATACCACTCTTAGACTTTGAAACCCTGGGATAACCAACCATGCAGTTCAAGCATGAGTATGTACCACAGTCCCACAGTTTTGTAACTGATCTATGGGGAAAATATTGAGATTCATTAGCAAGTGGAAATGTACTATGTGTGATTGCTTTTATTTTAAGTTCAATACAAGAAAAATACATTTCTTAAGTTAACAAAGACTGAACAAGAAAAGACAATCTAAAATAGAGTACTGTGTGCATTAGATGCAGGTAATCAGCATTTTGTTTAGCAACCTAGGTTTTGTTAAGTTGCTGAGGTAGGAGGGGAGGCTGGAGACAAAGTTCATATGCTGAACTATAGCTTATTGACTCCAGAACAACTTCTTAAACTGAAGAAAGGAAATAACTTGACCTTTGAGGCCACCAGAGTTGTAAAGCCACCTTTGAATTATAATTTTCTCTTGTAGAAGTTGATTGATCACTTCTAAGAATTCTGTCAGCAAGTATTATCATTTCTCAATACTTTGTATAGGATTCATGTAAAGATGGAGCTTGCTATTGAAACACAAGCAGAAGAAATGCTGTTTGCAACCCTAGGAAAGAGAAGGAATAATTTCTAATTTATATGCAAAACAACACATATTCATAATTCATTTCTTCTGGCTAAATTAGCTAAAAATAGGAGAGTGGATGAGGAAAATGGACTTAATATCACTGTTTTCTAAGTACATGTTTGGTGTTTCCAAATGAAGCAGCTAATGGCTTCATTAGTGGCTTGTGAATTTAGCCAATTCCATATGAGCTGCACTGTGGTCTTACATCCAAAGCATGGAAGTCAAACCCCAAAACACACTAGAAAATCTTTTTGAAGACTCACCAAACAAAGAAGTAAAAGTATTACTTCAGACTCACAATAAAAGAAAACATGAATTTGTAGCTAAAATTTCTATTTTATTACTAGGAGAGGAAGAAAAATAATTGTAATTCGCTAATTATCTAAATGCAGTTTGCTGTACCCTCACATTTTTATTTCTCCCTCTCTCTCTTCCTCTCTCTTCCCCTCCCTGTATACATCATACACGCAGATGCAATGTTGAATATTCATTTTATAAGTAATTAGTAAATGAATTAAGTATATGAAGGCCATTTATATGTCCATCATTAATACAGTTTAAAATAGCAAAACACATAGCACAGATTTGAGCATGTAAACAACCAGCATTTTCAACTGTTACAGACACAGGGCAACTTTGCATCTAGATGCAAAATAAGGTGGGCATTCGGCTCCCACAAGCTAAACAAAAAGCACTATACAAAAGAAAGTTAAAAAAAGTTGCAGTTTGACTAGTAAACATATTGTGTAAATAAAAAAAAGTATATCTCATGCTAGCTGTATTGATGAAAGTCTGCCTTTTCAGTTTTAAGTGGGGATGCCTTTTAGTCTTTAGAGAAATCGAATAGTGAACAGTGTGTAACCAGGGATTTGAGATTGTCCAGCCTTGACACTTGAACCTCAGTCTGTGGAGCATGTGAGCTGCTCATTCAGATCTTTTCTTTCTTTTGTGCTTCTATTTCTTTGCCTGTCACTATTATATATCTTGTCCAACCTTTTGATTCTTCTAATTAGCTAGAACTTAAAATTTTATATCATATTGTAAGTGTACATTGAACTATCTCAGAGACATTCTTGTGATATATACCACCTACAATATATAATGTTTGTCAAAAAGCATTACAGTAGCCAGGCGGTGGTGGTGCACGCCTTTAATCCCAGCACTCGGGAGGCAGAGCCAGGCAGATCTCTGTGAGTTCAAGGCCAGCCTGGGCTACCAAGTGAGCTCCAGGAAAGACGCTAAGCTATGCAGAGAAACCCTGTCTCGAAAAACCAAAAAAAAAAAAAGCATTACAGTAACTGCATGAAGCATGATCCTAGTTAGTTTTATCAATAAAAACATGGAGTCAGACATCGAGGACGCTAGTTGAAAGATCAGAGAAGCAGAGCAGCATTCACTAAAAACTTCTTACCTCTATGAATCTTCAGTTGAATGGGAGTCTAGAGCCTGTCTTCACCCAGTTTATATTCCTGATTCCACCTCCCTAGTGCTGAGATAAAAGGCTCTATTTATCTTTTAGACTGGTTCAATCTCATATAAGCCAGGGTGACCTTGAACTTTTGATCTTCCTGCTTCCTCTTCCCAAATCCTGGGATTAAAGATGTGTGCCACCACTGTCTGGCTTCCTTGGTTAACTAGTGGCTAGCTCTACCCTCTGATCTCCAGGCAAGCTTTATTTGTCAGAACACAGACAAAATACCATACAACTGCACCTAGAGAAAAGGCCAAATTAGGGAACTTGAGAGGAGGATCAGCTGTTAGTGGTATTTGCTATTTTTTGCAGAGGATCACAGTTCAATTCTCAGCACTCTCATGTGGGTTTGAAACCATCCATAATTCCAGTTCCAGGAGATCTGATGCCGTATTCTGACCCTTATGATTATCAGGCACTCACATGGCACAATACACATATCTAGACAAAAAAGTCAAACATATAAAATGAGATAAACAAATCTGAAATAATTTGAAAGGGCCAAATAAGTTTATATCATTACATGAAATCATAACTAAACACATAAATGCATAAATATGATTTGATATGTAAAAGCATTTATATTTTCATATTTATAAACATATGCAAACTAACATGGCCAGTGAGGTTAAAAAAACTATACGAATAAATAATTTACATTTCACCTCTTTTTATTCATAGGAGAATAAACAGAAAACAGAGTAGAGAATCCACTAAGTCTGTCATCTTATGTGTTTTGACACAACCTTGTAGTTGTCAAATATTAGTTTAAATGCGAGCACAGGACTTACACACAGGTTTTAGTATTGCTTTCTCAGTAAAGCCTTCCTCCCAGCTCTTCCGAATTTACACAGTACTCATTTCTAACTTCTGACTCTGTTTTTCTCCTCCTAATATTCCACAATGTTCAACAGACAATATACTCTCCTTTCTTTATGTATTGTTTTAAAAATATCATGTTTATTTATTTAGTTGTTTGTTTGTATATCTGTGTGCACACACAGGCCTACCACTGTGTGCCTGTGGTAGTCAGAGAACAACTGGAAGATGCCAAGTTTCTCCATCCTCTGAATGGATCCCAGGTACTAATCTCAGGCTCTCCAGCTTGCCAGGTAATGCCTTTCCTCCCTGAACGTCTCACAAACCCTCCTCCTTGTTTTTGTTTGTGTATTTTTCACCACAGAAAAGAAAGCTCTGTGAAAGTAGAGATTTTAATGAACTCTGTTCCTAATTATCTGTAAGTTATCAAGAAAAATACATGAATGTACATTGTCAATGTAAAGTGAACCCATATTTAAGTTGGTGCTGAAAACATTTTAATGAAGTATCTATAAAGTATTTAGCTTGTACTAAGAATGTATAACTATACCACACATCTACAAATGATATTTAAGGTGTGTTCACAGTTTTAGTCCACTTTTCAAAGTGAGATAGATAGATAGATACATATATTCATATATAGATGAGTGACAGATAGACAATTTTTGTCTGTTTAGGAAATATTTTCATTAAATTATAATTTCCCCATTGTTAACTGTATCCTCAATTTTTATTTACATGTTGCTTTAACCAATCTTGTTTTTGTACATGTTTAGAAACAAAATTATTATTCTCTAAAATATGCCAGGTGTTATTATTGGAGAGTCAGAGTGAACATCTAGAAAAACAACCCCCTCTCTCTTAGATACCTGACATTACAGTTATCATTTTGTTATTAAAGCTATCTCACTTCAGAAAGCCACCCAATAGCACTGTGCTCTGTTTTAATAGTTTTTCCTCTTGAGTGAACACAGGACCAAAAGAATTTTAATTTGTACTTCAATAGTTTATAGTACTTGGATTTAACAAAATAAAGACAAACTTGTAAAATTTTCCTTTCTGCCCATATTATTTTGATCAATCCATGAAATATAGTTGCATTCTTTTTCTTTACTAAGATTATTAAGTATTATTAGTGTGTATTATTTCCTGTTGTATTCTAGACACTTTTATATAGTTGTATAACTCAACTTCTACTATGTTTGAGAGGCTCAAGGATACTAGTTTAAATTACAGTTGTAATGAAGTATTGGAAAGAAACTAATAAAGAAGGAATCTTTAATGTATAAAATATTACCTAAGTTTTCTATATGCAACAATTAATCTTAATATTTGATACTATTTCAAATTATAACAATATCTTGAAATGGTTCCTTAATGACAATAAGATATGAGAATCTGATACTTAAATTGTAAGTTACTTATGACTAAGTATTAGCATTGTTTCTTTACTAAAAACTTTGTTTCTTTATACTAAAAGAACGATAAATATAGTTCTAGTTAATTTGTGGCATTACTCTGCATTTAAATCAAATTTCTAGGCACATCTTCATCATGAGTAGCTCAGCAACATGAAGTGAATAAACTTGCTTGTGAAGTTTTCTACTCAGCTCTAAAATTATATTATATAATATACAGTTATAATGAGATCTCAGCCTGGTAATCACTAATGGCCATCATCATCACCAATATTAAATTGCACTGCTTTCAGCCCACAAATTAAGGCAAATCTGGAAATGTGTCTGGGCTTAGATGTGATGTCAACTCATTCTTGCCTTTTATCTCCTGTGTAATGTCCATCTCATAAGCATACTGTAACGACATCGTCAGATCTGCTGCTTTTACAGAATATTTGCCACATTTCCCACAGCCAAAGACAAAGGAGGAGGGAGCTACTGAGCATTTCAAAACTGTCCTCTGTCTTTCAGAGTATAGATGAGGCATTATGAATATCTATCTAATTTACATTTCTCCCCATGTCCATTAGCTTTAATGGTTACCTTAACAGAGCCCAAAATCAACAGAGAAGACGTCTTTGAAGAATTGCCCAGATCAGACTGGCATTTGTTGGACTGGCATGCCTAGGAGGCGTTGTCTGCTTTGTTAATGGATGTAAGAGGGTTCAGCTCACTGTGGGTGGAAATATCCTTAGGCAGTTATTCCTGAGATGTATAAAAAAGCTAGTAAAGCTTAAGTTCATGAGAGATCAAGCAGTGTTCTGGGATTAGTCCTTCAAGTTACTGTCCTGACTTGACACATGATGAACTGTGACACAGAAGTAAAAACTGAATAACTCCTTTCCACTCTACATTGCTTTTGTCACAGTGTTTAATCACAGCATCAGAAATCAAGCCAGAACACCTTGTACTAAACTGATGCAGTTTAAATAGAATAAAAAGGAAATCATGAAGTAGAAACAGTGTCTATTATATAATGAAATTTTTCCTTGTTGTGATTTCTCAAGCTCACTACAAATTTTTAATATTATTGTGACAACAGAAAATTCCTTAAAGCTTGTGGTCATGAGTGCTCATGGAACAACACAGAATTATGTTCAAATGTGAAAAAGGGTCAGGAATCAGCTCTGGCTTTCATGTATTTGTTCCCCAAAGAAGAGATCACACAATCACAGTTCTCTCAATGGTAACAGAAAGATGATAAAAGAATCAGCTTGAACCACAGCTAAAGGTTTGAAACTGTAAGGATTTGATTCCATGCATTAATGTAATAATGTCAACAGATGGCTGATATGTTGTGTGTAAGTAGGGCATAAGACTATAAGGACATTGAACTCATGTTTTACAGTTCCTGGGATAGAGATAGTGATCATTGAATGGTGCCTTTTTCTTTTTAACATTTGCTCATAGGAAAATGACAGAAGAAAAGTTAGGGAAACATAAACACTAAGTATTGGATGGCGTAATGTGATTCCATGAATTCATCGTGTGATCATTATTGATTCATCAACAGGTTCTCTCTTCCTGCACTCTGCCTCCAAATTCATATTAGTAAGACAAAATCTATTGTAATGTGTATTTCTTATTGCTCTGGAATTAAACCTTAATATCTTCATAATGCAACACCTCATATATACCATATTTTCTTTAATAATAATAATAATGATATCTACATTAGGTTTTTAATATTCTATGAAACAATGAATTTTTGTGGTTGTTTTCTTGCCTTGATAACCAAATGATTGCATTTTTATTTTGTACATTTTGTGACTTCCCTGAACTTGTGAAATTAACTCGTTTCCTTAAAAATCTTTTGCAAATGAAAAATTAGTTTCTCTAATTGTGTCTTCCTGTGGAGACAAAACACTCTTAAAGGTAGGCCCCATGCTCAGCAATAGATGGCTAACACAAAATGAACTCAATGGCATCTTTGAAGGTTCATTGTCTCATAATGTTGTATTAGGGCTTTACCCGCCTCTTAACCTTACAGGTCCTGTACATACATTATGGTTTCCTTGTACCTAGAAGTTTCTCCAGTCCCACCCAGCCTCATGGTCCACAGCCACTTTTAAAATAATCACTGAGAGGCTTATATTAATTACAAACTGTATGGTCTATGGTTTCAGCTTCTTGCTAGGTATCTCTTTCATCTTAAATTAACCCATTCCTATTAATCCTATATTTTGTTACTTAGCTGAGATGTTACTGGTCTGCTGGCATCTTCTTGCTCCTTAGGCATCAGCTGGTGTCTCTCCAGACTCAACCCTTCTCTCTGAAACTTTGCTTGGATTTCCTGCCTTGCTGTAAGTTACTTGTCATAGGTCAAAACAACTTTATTTATTTCCAATGGGAGCCACACATATTCACAGCATACAGAAAGACATCCCACAGAACTTCTCTTTTTCTGTGTAATCAAAAAAGAAGATTTTAACTTTAACATAGTAAAATTATATATAACCAAATAGTTATCAAGCATGAATTACAGTTACAATATCTAGTTTATTTGTATTTAGTAAAATTAAAGAAAGTATTCTATCATATATCCTATTTTGTGAGTCTAAAGTTTTAAATTTAACTTATCTTTTACCATGACTATGGAAAACTATAATTATAACTATCTCATCTTCAACTCTATCAAAGACCCCAGAAGGACATACTGTTACCTGAGTAAACAGGAAGTGCATGGCAAGCAACTTCCATAATTCCAGAAAGGACAAAGACATCTGGATGCCTGGACAGTCATCCAAAGTTCCTCTGTAATGTTGGGGCATCTATCTTCAGACTATAGTTCTAGATTCTTTGCCATAGATTTCAGTGAAGCAGGACAATTAAGGACTGTTCTGCCAATTCTGGCAAAGTTCAACAATTGCTTCTCTGCATGTCCTGTAGAATGTCTGTCAGTTTCTCCTACAAACAGGAACCTGAAGGAACATCCCACCTTGAAAATTTCAGTGGTCACCTTCCTGCTGTGGGATGTTCTGTATGTCCTGTGGGAGCCCTTCTTGGGTTCTTTGTGGCATTACCCAGCAGGTCCGCATAGAGGATGATTAGGACCATGGGCCTGAGTGCAGGTGTCTGAGATGGTCTGCACTTGGCTGTGCTGGGGGATGGTCTGTATGTCAAGTTGTTCTGATTGATCAATAAATAAAACCTGATCGGCTGTGGCTAGGCAGGAAGGATAGGCGGGACTAACAGAGTGGAGAAATAAAAGGACAGGAAGGCAGAAGGACTGACTGCCAGATGCCACCATGACCAGCAGCATGTGAAGATGCTGGTAAGCCACCAGCCACGTGGCAAGGTGTAGATTTATGGAAATGGACTAATTTAAGCTATAAGCACAGTTAGCAAGAAGCCTGCCACGGCCATACAGTTTGTAAGCAATATAAGTCTCTGTGTTTACTTGGTTGGGTCTGAGCGGCTGTGGGACTGGCGGGTGACAAAGATTTGTCCTGACTGTGGGCAAGGCGGAAAACTCTAGCAACACCTTCCTATGAGTCTGGCATGTCCAGTTTATACAGCAGCCAGTCAAGTATTTGTAGCAAGGGAACTTTTTTGCCACAAAGGAAGCAAACTCCATAATGAGTTTCTTTGATGCCCATCACCTCTTCTGAAGTAGATTGGTGCAGCCAGGAGCAGACATGTCTCGATATCTAGAAAAGTTTGTTTGCCAGACAGCGGTGGTGCATGACTTTAATCCCAGCACTCGGTAGGTAGAGCCATGCAGATTTCTGTGAGTTTGAGGCCAGAGCAAGATCCAGGACAGGCATCAAAACTACACAGAGAAACCCTGTCTCAAAAAACCAAAAAAAGAAAAAAAAAAAGAAAAAGAAAAATCTAAGTTCTTAAAACATTTTAAATGCCATATTCTGTAGGTCTTTGAAGTGTTTGAAGGTTACCCACCTAATTTAAATATATCTATGTATACCCAGAAAACTTAACTAGCATAACTGTAAGTTTGATTAGTATGGATGACTAACTATTAATCTATATTTCTTAATTATACATTACAATTTTAAATGAATTGCATAAATATAATTCCTTAAACAAGAGTAGAAATATATATATATATATCAAACTCAACTTTAAATTTATATCATTAAACTAAAATCCATAGCAATTTAAAACATTTCAAACAAATTGCTGCTCTTTAAAAGTAGGTTCAATAATCACATTTTCTTCTTTAGAAAGAGATTACATTTTTTTAATTATTAGTTTATTTTATTTTACAATACTATTCAGTTCTACATAACAGCCACAGATTCCGTTGTTCTCTCCCTTCCTGCCCCCCTCTCCTTCCCCCCAGCCCAAACCCCATTCCCACTCCCTCCAGAGCAAGGCCTCCCCCGAGGACTGAGATCAACCTGATAGACTCAGTCCAGGCAGGTCCAGTCCACTCCTCCCAGATTGAGCCAAGTGACCCTGCATAAGTCCCAGGTTTCAAACAGCTAACTCATGTAATGAGCCCAGGACCTGGTACCACTGCCTAGATGCCTCCCAAACAGATCAAGCCAATCAACTGTCTCAACTATTCAGAGGGCCT